>NC_057810.1:434035279-434201088 GCF_018294505.1 Triticum aestivum | reverse complement strand
AACTCTCCCCCGTCACTAGTAATGCGGGCTCCAAGCTAGTATCGGTCTAGGTACTCAATAATGCCCTTTCCCATATAAGGGTAGAGTGGTCGCGCATGTAAGGTTGGAATAACGGTCGCAACTCCGACCAATCCGTTTTGAAAACAACACACACCTTCCTTGGCACACCACTTCGTCATCAAGTGGTCACCCATCTCATCATCTCCCTCGGGCATAGGTGGCACCCGACGGGGTTTTCGAAAAGACTTTTGAAATCACATTGCCTCCTTCACCATGCACAAACCCACCCCATTTGCGTAGCATCTACATTTGCATCCTATCTACTCCCATCGGCATAACCCTCATAAGAAGGTAGGGCCATGCACACTGCAAGTATCAACGGGGAAGTAATCGTGGTAACCAACCCACGTGGTTCACCATCTCATCATGATTCCGATGCATCGATAATAAAGAGCTAAAAATGACATGCATATAAAGGGGTATCATAGTCATGGTCAAAGGGTTGCTTGCCTTGGTTGGCTTGATCTTCAAAGTCTTCAGGCTCTGCTCCTCCTTCTTCCTCAGCTACCTCGTCAAACACGGGGTCTAACGTCGCAAGAAAACAACGGGAAAATAAGACAATAATAAAAATAGAAAAGTCAAAGTGCTCACAAAAATGTCAACTTATTTTTGTAAAATACTAAGAGGAAGGCTAGGAAGGGGACAAATTTTGGTTTTGGTTTTGGAGCAGCAAAATAGGAGTTATGGATTTTCAAAGGCCTATTTAAATGCTAAAAACCACATTTAAATATTTACAGAGAATAAAAGGTGGTTGGATTTGAATGAAAGTTGCACCATTAAATAGGTTGCAATATTCTAGGAATTTAGAAATTGGAATCAATGCATTTGGATTAATATTCTGTCCTGTGGAATTTTTGGAAATAATACAGAAAAGGAAAAAGAGAAACGGCGCTGTGCCACTGGGCCAGAGAGGCCACAGCAGCAGCAGGCCCAGGGGGGGAAACCCAGCCCACGCGGCCGCCACATCGAAGGCGTAAAGGCTGAATACGCCTTCAGCCGACGACGGATCGGTGCGCGCCCGCGCACACGTTTTAAACCTGACGGGTGGATCCCACCCGTCAGGGCGTGTGGCTGACGGGCCGGCCCCACGGCGGCCGTCGTCTACCTCCGGCCAGAGGCGACGGCGAGCTCGCCGGCGGCGATACAGGGCACGGGAAGGGGCGCGGAGGCTACCGTTGGACTCAGGAGCGAGTCGCGGTTCTGGTGGTGGTGGAGACGGTCGCCGGGGTGGCCTGCTTCGCCGGCGACGAGGTCCCGCGGCGGAGGTGCTTCGGGCGCCGGTGGCTCCGGCCGGTTCCGGCTGCAAAACAAGGGGAAACGAGGGGGGAAAGAATCAGTGGCGCCTCGCGGTTCCAGATCGAGAGAGAGCTGGGGCGGAGAAGGCCTGTACCGCGCGGACGCCGACGAGCCGAGGCGGCGGAGCTCGAGCTCGATCTCGAGCTCGGGTGGTTCTGGAGAGGAAGGAGTGGTGCGGGAGGCCGATTGGGTGTGTGGAGGGGCGACAGGGAGGAAGAGAGAGGCTCGGGGGCACCTTATATAGGCTGGCCGCGGTTCACCGTAGGCGTGGCCTACGGGCGCCCGCGGGATCGGCTCTGGAGACCGTGGGAGAGGAGTTGGAGCTGTCCACGACGCTCGTGGGGATGGAGTAGGGCGCCAGTGAGAAGGAGAGAGAGCGGGGGAGGGTTCTGGCGCCCGCGCGTGTGAGGCCGGCCATTGGCCGAGCCGGGCGGCGTCGGGCACGCGCTGCAGGAGGGGAGAGAGAGGGAGAGACAATGGGGACGGCACGGCGGCGTGTCGCAGACGTCGAGACACATCAACTGGCGCGATGGGAAGGCACGAGGCGGTCGGGAGGCGCGGTGTCAACGGTCGGCGCTCTGGCAGGCGCTCCAGAGCGCGACTTTGGCCGGCATCCGCGGGTTTTCCGCGTCGCGCGCGCGTCCTTTTCTGTCTGGAGGCTACAGTGGAAGGGGGCAAAACCTGGAAAGAGCCTGGGATGCTCTAGGGTGCAGAGGGGAGAGAGAGAGGCTGGGAGAGAGAAGGGAAGCTGTTGTCCAGAGAGGACAAACGTGATTCCCTCCTTCCTCCACATTGCTTCCTCGGGTAGAAAAGTGTCTAAGTGACAGAGGGGAGTGAGGAGGGGTTGTGGCAAAAAGATGAACTCAAGGAGATTAGTGAAAGTGGCAAAAATAGGCTTTTTAGTATTTTGCCAGAAGGTGTTTGATGGAGTTTTGGGTAAGCTAATGACTCCCACTGGCCAAGACACTCCAAGGGGTGAAATGTCACATATATTTAGGGCCTTCCACCCATTTTGAGCTTATTTGGACAAAGTTGCCAATGCAACTTTTGCAAACCCTAGAAATGGGCAGAAATGGATTTGTGTAGATCCAGTGGAGTAAATCATTTCTCCTTGATGTGCCACTTGGTGTGGTAGCCTTATTTGGTCACATGATCAGGCTCACCAAAGTTGGGGTCCTGGAGAAAAAGTTGGTAGTGCAAAGTAGTTCAAACTTGATTCTGGTCAGAGAGGGTTTTGAGGCACTTTGACCAAGACTTCCTATTCTCCAACATGTGCCATTTGGTCCAGATGCATCATTAGACCAATGAAGCATGTCCACCAAGTTTGAGCACATTTGGACATACTTGGCAATGTAAAGTTGATCAAACTTCAGAATGGACAGAGATAGTTTTGAGGGGTTTTGATGGTGTTATCATGTTCTCCAAGTCCTGAGGCTTGGCAAGATCATCTAATATGTCATATGTGACATGATAGAATTTTCCTGGAATTTTTGGAGAATATTTCCTTTGTAAATATTTCAAAAGCTTGAAATATCCAGGAAGGGTTTTAGAGGGATTTGACCAATATTTTGAACATGACCAGGTGTTGAAACTCTTATATATGGACAATATATGTCCTATGAGTTTCCATAAATTTTGTCAAATATTTTTAAAACAATAAAATAATTTTTCCCTATTAAAGACCATTTCTGGCCTTAAGAAAAAGCCTTTAAATAAAATAGTAAAACAATTTTTAAAATTATAGGTTTGTGGTTCCTGGGCATCCTATATCTAATAGGAGTCAAATATATTTTTGGAATGATTTTTACTGCCCTTAATCAAGTACTTGCAGTGCAAACCTCAATTCAGGGGTTTTTTTGGAAAACTAATTTTAGAAAATACTTCCTGGCCAAATTATTTTTGTAAGAAAATTCTATATAGCACTATTCACCTGGCATGGTCATTGGTCAGGAGCTTGGGGTAAGGAGATGGAATTTAGAGGGTAGAGTAGTTGACTTCAAGAAGCACTTGAAAGAAACACAGAGAGGAAACCAACTCCAAATAAAAGCCAAATAATGCAAAAAAAAAAGTTTTTGTTGGTCCAAACTTTCATGCTTTAATAATGAAAATGAAATGTTACAAAATGCAGGGTGTGACACACGTCCCGTCTAAAACGTGTGGTGGCAAGCTCACCAGGCTGACGTGCGCCGCGTGGCGCGTCTGTGGCGGGTGGCGGCCTAGGAAGCTTAGCAGGCACGCCACCTATTTCCCGCCTCAAAGTTCAAAAACGAACCGTGCAAGCTCTGCCTAGAAGAGGTCGGCCTTAGCCATTGGCTTGCCGCACGACGGACCGGTGTCTTCCCGGAGCCCGGCGAAGGAGGAAGCCGCTGAGACTTCGCAGCCCCTCGACCGCGGTGCCTCACCGGCTTCGGGGACTACTGTCGGAGTAATGGGCCACGGGTAGGCTCACCCGTGTCCCTGGATTTATCAAGACTTTGGGCCAGCTCCGCCTAGCTGGACCCCAAGCTGAAGCTCCGCCCTCTGGTGCCGGCTGGCTCAGTGGCCGGCTGCCAGAGGGCGGCCGACCCAAGTCTACGACACTCCGAGTGACCAGCTCCTGCCGGCCGCCCTCCAGAGAGGGCGACAACGGGCAGGCGGCCACCTCACGACTACGGTGCGGCCGAGCCCCCACTGAGAGTACAAGTCAGAGCATGGCCACAGTGAAGCACATCGCCTTCAATGCTCGAGACGGGCGTTGAGGGAGTCCTGGATTAGGGGGTGTCCGGATAGCCGAACTATCACCTTTGGCCGGACTCCTGGACTATGAAGATACAAGATTGAAGACTTCGTCCCGTGTCCGGATGGGACTTTCCTTGGCGTGGAAGGCAAGCTTGGCGATACGGATATGTAGATCTCCTACCATTGTAACCGACTCTGTGTAACCCTAACCCTCTTCGGTGCCTATATAAACGGGAGGGTTTTAGTCCGTAGGACGAACGACAATCATACCATAGGCTAGCTTCTAGGGTTTAGCCTCTCTGATCTCGTGGTAGATCTACTCTTGTACTACCCATATCATCAATATTAATCAAGAAGGAGTAGGGTTTTACCTCCATCGAGAGGGCCCGAACCTGGGTAAAAATATCGTGTCCCTTGTCTCCTGTTACCATCCGCCTAGACGCACAGTTCGGGACCCCCTACCAGAGATCCGCCGGTTTTGACACCGACATTGGTGCTTTCATTGAGAGTTCCTCTGTGTCGTCATCTTTAGGCCCGATGGCTCCTCCGATCATCAACAACGATGCGTTCCAGGGTGAAACTTTTCTCCCCGAATAGATCTTCGTATTCGGTGGCTTCGCACTGCGGGCCAATTCGCTTGGCCATCTGGAGCAGATTGAAAGCTACGCCCCTAGCCATCAGGTCATATTTGGAAGTTTGAACTATACGGCTGACGTCCGCGGAGACTTGATCTTCGACGGGTTCAAGCCACTGCCAAGCGCGCCGCACTGTCACGATGGGCATGATCTAGCTCTGCCGCCGGACAGTGCCCTGGAGGCCGCACAAGTGTCCGCTCCGACCCTTAGCTCGGAGCCGACTGCGCCGATCGAGGATGGGTGGCTGGACACCGCCTCGGGGGCTGCGATCTCTATGGTGATTGAGCCGAACACCATCCTTGTCCTTTGCAAGGCTCGTGACTCCAAGGTGCCGAACTCCTCTCTGGACTCCGAACCTTCCGCGCCCCTGCCAGTCGAATCCGATTGGGCGCCGGTCATGGAGTTCACCGCCATGGACATCTTTCAGCACTCGCCCTTTTGCGACATCCTGAAATCACTAAAGTTTCTCTCTTTATCAGGAGAGCCCTGGCCGAACTATGGTCAGGAAGGTTGGGAAGCAGACGACGAAGAAATTGAAAGCCCACCCACCACCCACTTCGTAGCCACTGTCGATGATTTAACTAACATGCTCGACTTCGACTCCGAAGACATCGACGGTATGGACGACGATGCAGGAGACGACCAAGAACCAGCGCCTACAGGGCACTAGAAGGCCACCTCGTCATACGACATATACATGGTGGACATCCCAAAAGATGGGAATGGCAATGGAACAATGGAGGTTGACCCCTCCAAGAAATAGCCTAAGCGCCGGCGTCAGCGGCTCCGCTCTAAACCCCGCCACAGTAAAAATGGCGATTCTGGCACCGGAGACAATAACACCCCGGACAGTGCCGAAGACAACCCCCTCTAGCAGGATTTAGCGCAGGAGGATGGAGAAGCCAGCCCTCATGAGAGAGTGGCAAACAGAGAGGTAGAGGACGATAATTACATGCCTCCCTCCGAATACGAGGCAAGCTTCGACGACGACGAATTTGTCGTGCCTGAGGATCCCGTCGAAGAGGAGCATTTCAAACGCAGGCTTATGGCCACGGCAAGCAGCCTCAAGAAAAAGCAGCAATAGCTTAGAGCTGATCAAGACTTGCTAGCTGACAGATGGACCAAAGTCCTTGCGGCTGAAGAGTATGAACTTGAACGCCCCTCCAAGAGCTACCCAAAACGCAGGCTGCTACCCCGATTAGAGGAGGAAGCACCAAAAGCTACATCACCAGTGCATGATACGGCCGACCGGCCACCTTGTGGCCGCGACAGAGAGGCCTCTCAGCCCTCCACTCAAGCTGCACCCCGGCGTCCCTCAAAAAGTACCAAGGCATGGGGAAATGCGCCAGACCTGCGAGATATATTGGACGGCAAGGCAAGGCAAACAAGATCGATCTATGGATCGCGCCTCACTACATGTGATGATAACCGTCATGCCGGATACAACAAATCCGGCCGAGCCGAACACAGCAGACAAAGCTCATTTGACCTACGTCATGATATAGCCCAGTACAGAGGCGCCGCACACCCACTATGCTTCACAGACGAAGTGATGGATCATCAAATCCCTGAGGGTTTCAAACCCGTAAACATTGAATCATACGATGGCACAACAGACCCTGCGGTCTGGATCGAGGACTATCTCCTTCATATCCACATGACCCGCGGTGATGATCTACATGCCATCAAATACCTCCCACTCAAGCTTAAAGGACCAGCTCGGCATTGTCTTAACAGCTTGCCAGCGGAGTCAATTGGTTGTTGGGAAGACCTGGAAGCCGCATTCCTCGACAACTTCCAGGGAACCTATGTGTGACCACCAGACGCCAATGACCTAAGCCACATAATTCAGCAGCCAGAAGAATCGGCCAGACAATTCTGGACACGGTTCCTAACCAAGAAAAATCAAATCGTCGACTGTCCGGATGCAGAGGACCTTGCAGCCTTCAAACATAACATCCGCGACGAGTGGCTTGCCCGGCACCTAGGACAGGAAAAGACGAAATCCATGTCAGCCCTCACAACACTCATGACCCGCTTTTGCGCGGGAGAGGATGGCTGGCTAGCTCGTAGTAACAACATGACCAAGAGCCCTGGCAATTCGGATACCAAGGACAGCAACGGTAGGTCGCGTCGCAACAAGCACAAGCACCACATTAATGGCAATAATGCTGAGGATACGGCAGTCAATGCCGGATTCAGAAACTCTAAACCCGGTCAGTGGAAAAAGCCATTCAAAAGAAATACTCCGGGCCCATCCAATTTGGACCGAATACTCGATCGCTCGTGCCAGATACACGACACCCCTGAAAAACCAGCCAACCACACCAACAGGGATTGTTGGGTGTTCAAGCAGGCAGGCAAGTTAAATGTCGAAAACAATGATGAGGGGCCGCATAGCAACGACGAGGAGGAGCCCCAGCCGCCGAACAATAGAGGACAGAAGGGCTTCCCCCTACAAGTACTGATGGTGAACATGATATACGCAACTCACATACCCAAAAGGGAGCGGAAGCGTGCACTAAGGGACGTATATGCGATGGAGCCAGTCGCCCCAAAGTTCAATCCGTGGTCCTCCTGCCCGATCACTTTCGATCGAAGGGACCACCCCACTAGCTTCCGCCATGGCGGATTCGCCGCATTGGTTCTATACCCAATCGTTGATGGATTTCACCTCACTAGAGTCCTGATGGACGGCGGCAGTAGCCTGAACCTGCTTTATCAGGATACAGTGCACAAAATGGGCATAGACCCCTCAAGGATTAAACCCACAAAGACAACCTTTAAAGGCGTCATACCAGGTGTAGAGGCCAACTGTACAGGCTCAATTACACTTGAAGTGGTCTTCGGATCCCCGGATAACTTCCGAAGCAAGGAGTTAATCTTCGACATAGTCCCGTTCCGCAGCGGCTATCACGCACTGCTCGGACAAACCGCATTTGCAAAGTTCAATGCGGTGCCGCACTACGCATACCTCAAGCTCAAGATGCCAGGCCCTCGAGGAGTCATTACGGTCAACGGAAACACGGAACGCTCTCTCCGAACGGAGGAGCATATGGCGGCTCTCGTGGCGGAAGTACAAAGCAGCCTCTCAAGGCAATTCTCGAGTCCGGCTATTAAATGTCTGGACACCGTCAAGCACACCCGGAGTAATCTACAACAAGACCGCCTGGCACGTTCTGAGCACGCGTAGCAATGCGGCCCCAACCCCAGCCCTCGCAAAATTGCGAAACCAGTACTACGCGTACATAATTATGCTCTAGAAATACCATGGGCATAGGGGGAGGGGCACGACCACGGCAGGCCCGGAATGCGGCTCAACCGCACCAGGGGCTCCCGATTGTGTAATTCTTTTTTCTTACTTTCAAGACTCCTTTATCAAGAAGCCCTGTCCGGCAGCAGAATCGCCGAACATACGATGCAACAGCCAGGGAAGCAGAAAGCTACGTCGAGTGTCCAGGTGGTCTCTATAACGAGCAGTATACTTGTTTTACATATTATCCCGCAGCTCGCTCCTGGAGGGGGACATGTCAAATAGTCCCGTCCCTTGCTTATCGCACTATTTGTATCATTCTGCTTTTACCGCAGCCTTTTTAATAAACAATGCATAGCTTTTGCCTATTATTGCATTCCTTTTTCTTATCTATATATGTTCACTTATGACATGTTGCATCCGTACACTTTGGTACGGCCAAATACACCAGGGGCTTAAGTACCCCAAAATATGGTGTGATAAGTCCGAACACTTTCACAAGTGCGGCACCCCGAACTTATAGCATTATATGCATCGGCTCCGAATCATGTCTTGGGTCAATAGTTGGCTTTGCCCGGCTCCCATGTTTTGGTACCTTACGTTCCGTTATATCGGCTAAGGTAGCGCTGGGAGTTCCACTGTGATTGTGCCTCGGTTGAGTTGGGTTAAGCACCTCAGTGGAGAAAGCTAAAACTGACCGTCATGATAGGGCGAGAGCCGGTCGCTGTTCGAGAGGTTTTCGAGTCCCTAAAGACTTATGCCGCTTAGAGTGAGGAGTCGGCTTTGTCCGGCCCAGGCGTGGATAGCACTTCAAACTCGGTCTTCCGAATACTAGGGGCTTCGCCGAAATTTAAAATTATAGAATTCTATGGCTAAGTGACAGTGTTCAAGCATTATAGTCCGGTTGCCTCGTTCGATGCATTGAGCGCCTCCCTCGAAGGACCCAAGAATGGGAAAAAGAGCGCTCAAGTTTATCCCAAACACCCAGCACTCGCGGCATGGGGGCAGAAGCCGACGACTCACCATCTCTCAAATTTAATAAATGGCCGCACAGAAGGTAATATTTTAAATTCACAAGCGTTGCTTAGCGCATATGAACAAGTTTTCAAGCGTACAGGATAACAAATGCGAGTTTACTCAAAAATTACATCGTTGGAGCATTCAACCGCTATAAGGTGGGCACCCTTCAGGACGCCCGCATAATACATCTCGGGCTTGCGATACTCCCTGCCCGGCGGTGGAGCGTCCGTCACAAGCTTCTCAGCGTGCATCTTGCCCCAGTGCACTTTAGCATGGGCAAGGGCCCTACGGGCACCTTCGATACAGACGGAGCGCTTGACGACTTCAATCCATGGACAAGCGTCCACCAGCCGCCTCACCAGCCTGAAGTAGCTCCCAGGCATGGCTTCCTTAGGCCACAGCCGAACTATGAGGCCCTTCATGGCCTGTTCGGCCCCCTTATGGAGCTCGACCAGCTGCTTTAGCTGGTCGCTCAAGGGCACCGGGTGTCCGGCCTCAGCATACTGAGACTAGAACACCTTCTCCGTCGAGCTCCCCTCCTCGGCCCGGTAGAATGCGGCAGCATCGGACACACTGCAGGGCAGATCTGCGAATGCTCCTAGAGAGCTCCGGATTCGGGTAAGTAACAAGTAATTCACTTTCACGTGCTTGCTTTGCATGAAGAATGCCTTACCCACCGGTATCTTCTTCATTGCCTCAATTTCCTGGAGGGCTTTTTGGGCTTCGGCCTTAGCAGCTTTGGCGCTCTCAAGAGCCGAGGCGAGCTCGGACTCTCGAGTCTTTGAGTCACGCTCCAAACTCTCGTGTTTTTCCACAAGAGCCTGGAGCTCTTGCCGCACCTCCGCCACCCGCGCCTCCTGCTTCTCTCGCTCGGTGCGCTCCGTGGCTGCATTGCTTTCGGCCTTGGACACCGCTTCCTTCAGGGTTGCCACCTCGTTCATGGCCCTGCAATTCTCACGTTATTCCTGTTATTTTTTGCAACCACATCTTTTATATACTTCCATAAGGTATTACTTACCTTCCTTGTCCTCGAGCTGCTTTCTGGCAAGGCCGAGCTCGTTCTCGGACCGCTCGACGCTCTGCTTCAATGCATTGACCTCCGCAGTCAGTGCGGCAGAGGTCAGCAGCGCAGCCTGCATTCCCCATATTGACATACTTATGTTAGACTCCTGCGTACATCTTTTTAGATCCTCAGTTCGTCTTTTCTTTCCGAACACCAAACTGAGCATCAGGGGCTACTATCTATGCGGTAATAATTTTACATACCTTAAATACATACCTCAAAGCCTGTTAGAAGGCTGGCACAGGCTTCAGTCAGCCCGCTCCTGGCGGACTGAACTTTCTGGATCACCACACTCATAACATTGTGGTGCTCCTCGTCGATGGAGGCGCTGTTAAGCGCCTCCAGCAAATTATCCGGTGCCTCCGGTTGGACGGAGGTCACCGGTGTCGCAGTCTCGCCCTTCTTACGAAGGGGCCACCTGCCAGACTCCGGAACCACTGAAGGTTCCGGTGCGGAGTCCGGCCCAGGGCCGGACTTAGAGCCCTTTGGGGTTTGATCCCCCTTGTGCCTGGAGTCTGGGAGGTTGCCTTGTGGCGCCTCCTGGACCTCCTCCTCTTGGCTGGGCCCCTTTTGGGACCCCACCTCGGCGTCATCCGCAGCGCGAGGAGAGGAGGCAGCTGGAAGTGACGTGCTATTCACGTCCGACAAAGCCAGGGAGCCGCTCGTGGAAGTGTCGAGCCCTTCCTTGGGCGGGCTGCAGGGTTATATTCGGCGTTAGGAGATTCTATACGACAAACGAGACGCCATGACTTATTTCGGTATCCGGACACTTACAATGTCGCCAGGGGCTTAGCCCTCGGTGGCCACTCCTCTTCGCCGTCGTCGGCGTTGGTGGAGTAGTCCGGAGGAAGGGTCCTTCCCTTCTTGGACCCTCCGGCCTCCCCAGTTGGGGCGGCCTTCCTTTTCTTCTCTCCCCATGCTGAGGGAGAGGCCTCTTTTTCCTCCTCCTCGTCTTTGTAGGAGGAGTCCTCCTCGGAGTCATCAGACGATGAGTCCAACAACACCTGGCGCCGGGAACTCCTTCGAGTTCCCGTGGCCTTCTTCTTGGCCTTCTTCTCCGGCACCACGTGAGGTGCCGGAACCAGCAGCCCCGTCAATCGGGCGTCCGCTGGGTCTTCTGGCAAGGGAGCCGGACAGTTAACCTGCCCGGACGTCTTTTGCCAGGCCTGTCAAAGGTAAGGGAGTTTAGATCCCGCATAGAGTCAAACTATGAAAAACAAGTGTCCTGTAAAGGGTAAAATAGCTTACCTCGCTGGCTTGACGCTGCGAGCTGAATCTGCGATCTTCGGTAGCGGATGCGGGAGCCTCAGCGCCCTTGAACAGCACCTTCCAGGCATCTTCGTACGTAGTGTCGAAGAGCTTGCTCAAGGTTTGGTGTCGTGCCGGATCAAACTCCCACAAGTTGAAGGCCCGTTGTTGGCACGGGAGGATCCGGCGGATGAGCATGACTTGGACTACGTTGACAAGCTAGAGCTTCTTGTTCACCATGTTTTGGACGCAGGTTTGGAGTGTGGTCAGCTCTTCCGAATTACCCCATGATAGGCCCGTCTCTTTCTAAGAGGTGAGCCGGGTAGGGAAGCAAGATCGGAATTCGGGGGCCGCCACCCATTTAGGGTCACGCAGCTCGGTGATGTAGAACCACCCTGATTGCCACCCCTTTATGGTCTCCACGAAGGAGCCCTCGAGCCATAGGACGTTGGGCATCCTGCCCACCATGGCACCTCTGCACTCCGCCTGATGGCCGCCCACTACCTTCGGCTTGACATTGAAGGTCTTCAGCCATAAGTCGATGTGGGGCTGGATGCAGAGGAAAGCCTCGCACACGATGACGAACGCCAAGATGTTGAGGATGAAATTTGGGGCCAAATCGTGGAAATCCAGGCCGTAGTAGAACATGAGCCCCGGACGAATGGGTGAAGTGGAAAACCTAGTCCGCGGAGGAAGTGGGTGAGGAACACCACCCTCTCATGGGGCCTGGGGGTGGGGATAAGCTGCCCCTTGTTGGGGAGCCGAAGCGCGATGTCGCTGGACAAGTATCCGGCCTTCCGCAGCCTTTTGATGTACCCCTCCGTGACGGAGGAGACCATCCACTTGCCTCCCCCTCCGGACATGGCTGGGGAAGGTTGAGGCGAGATGTGCGGACTTGGGCGCTGGAGCTTGAGTGTGCGGAAATGGATGAGCAAAGGAGGAAGAAGGCGTGTGTGAAAAGGTGGATCCTTATCCCCTTATATGGACGGACGAAGCTATGCGTCCCCACCAGCCTGGTAAAACTCGCTTATCTCCCAAGCGCCGTAATCCATGGCGCGGTCGGGTTAACCACGCCCGTATTAATGAGAATCCTAGAATAAGGGGACACGATCTCTGCTTCGACAAGACGTGCCAAGAAAACCGCCTCGCTAAACGCGCTAAGGTGGGACAGTAAAAACGATTCGAATAAAGGCGGCCGTGGCGTGAGGTCACGCCGCGGAATACGTCAGCAGATTGAATTTGTGTAAATATTATTCTCTCAACGGTGGTATGTGGAAATTATTTTGCAGAGCCGGACACTATCCTTGTGTTCAAAATCTTCTATGAAGTATTCCGAGGAGGAACCCGCCTTGCAATGTCGAAGATAATATGCGCGCCGGACTCGTCGTCATTGAAGCCTGGTTCAGGGGCCACTGAGGGAGTCCTGGATTAGGGGGTGTCCGGATAGCCGAACTATCACCTTTGGCCAGACTCCTTGACTATGAAGATACAAGATTGAAGACTTCGTCCCGTGTCCGGATGGGACTTTCCTTGGCGTGGAAGGCAAGCTTGGCGATACGGATATGTAGATCTCCTACCATTGTAACCAACTCTCTATAACCCTAACCCTCTTTGGTGCCTATATAAACCGGAGGGTTTTAGTCCGTAGGACGAACGACAATCATACCATATGCTAGCTTCTAGGGTTTAGCCTCTCTGATCTCGTGGTAGATCTACTCTTGTACTACCCATATCATCAATATTAATCAAGCAGGAGTAGGGTTTTACCTCCACCAAGAGGGCCCGAACCTGGGTAAAAACATCGTGTCCCTTGTCTCCTATTACCATCCGCCTAGACGCACAGTTCGGGACCCCCTACCCGAGATCCGCCGGTTTAGACACCGACAGGCGTGGCTACAGTGCTCTGTACAGACGGAGATCTCCGCACGACGGGGCACTGTGCCATATCTCCCCTGACATTGCTCCGGGCAGGCGGAGCCCTGTTCCCCACGATAGCCTGTCAGTACGTCCTACCGTTGGCGGGCCCTATCAGGCAGTGACCCCATGAAATATGGCGGAAGCTTAACCAGACGGATTCGGGAGGGGCCGGCCTCCAGCAGGCGGCTGTCCCTTGCCCCGAGGCAAGCACGCCATTAAGCTGATAAGACCAGGTGTGGCTACAGTGGCCTCCCACCAGGCGGTGGGACTGTAGCCACACTTAGATGACCAAGCCCCCTCACCAACGACACGGCTACAGTAAGCAGCCACCAACCGGACAGAAGGGCCCACCAGGCGGCGGGCCCCAACGGTCGGCAGAGAAGCCAGAGGCTGGAGACACTAACAGCCGGGCCCAGCACCCGGATGAATTACCATTGTACCCTTGGGGGTAGGCCTATATAAACCCCTAGGCCACCCATGCAAACGGTTCTAACCCTGATAGAAGTAGCCAGATACCTAGGGCAGGGAAGAACTAGCCTTGCCTTCTCCTACCTCTAGACACAGCTCGAGGAGCGACTTGTAGCACTAGTGCCTTAGTGATCATGCGGAGACCCCGCAGAGCAGGAGTAGGGGTATTATCTCCACGGAGAGCCCCCAACCTGGGTAAAGTTCGCCGGCGTACATGTCTATGCCTTATCCCGCTTCCAGGCACCGGCGACGTTCTACTCGCTCCCACCATGATAAGCCATCCATTGGCATATGTCGCACCCAACCCCCGACAAAAGTTCACAAGGATGGCGAAAAAAAATAAATCTTTCAGCACAATCATTTAGCCTCTCTTGCAACTTTTTCGTTTCTAAATATTTATTCTTCTTACAAAATTTATCTTCCCTTTTTGGTGTGCATTTGCACTCCCAATTCACTCTGCAAAAATAGACATTCTTATAGGAGGCATCATTATCATGACTAATGCAATCATCATTAACATCATGGATATCCAAAGAATTCATACTAGCGATATTGCAATCATGCCCATCATCCAATGTTTTGGTACCATAATTTTTTTGAATTCTTTCTCTAGCAATTGGGCACAATTATCGGAATCCTTATTCTCAAGATAGACATTATAAGGATAAAAGAACAACCCGAGGTAACCCAACCTCCCTTTTTTTGTAGTTTTCTATTATAAAACCAAACTAGTGATAAAACAAGAAACTAAAAGATTCGATTGCAAGATCTAAAGATATACCTTCAAGCACTCACCTCCCCGGCAACAGCACCAGAAAAGAGCTTGATGTCTACTATGCTACTTTATTCTTGTAGACACGTGTTGGGCCTCCAAGCGCAGAGTTTTGTAGGACAGTAGCAATTTTCCCTCAAGTGGATGACCTAAGGTTTATCAATCAGTGGGAGGCGTAGGATGAAGATGGTCTCTCTCAAACAACCCTACAAACAAATAATAAAAAAGTCTCTTATGTCCCCAACACACCAAATACAATGGTAATTTGTATAGGTGCACTAGTTCGGCGAAGAGATGGTGATACAAGTGTAATATGGATAGTAGATATTGATTTGTGTAATAGAAACAATAAAAAAACAGCAAGGTAGCAAGTAACAATAGTGAGCACAAACGGTATTGCAATGCTTGAAAATGACGCCTAGGGTACATACTTTCTCTAGTGTAATCTCCCAACAATGCTAATATAATTGGATCATATATGTCACAGCCTTAGAATATTGTTTGTAGATAGTTGCATCTTCATCCAGGCATCATATTTAAATTTCTGAAAACATGAATTGAGGATTGTTGAAGCCTCAAAACCTTAATTAAAAGAGGGGCAAAAACCCTAGAAATCTCATTCATTGCTCCAAAATGCTCTTCTTAAATGTTTGATAATTTTTGGTAAGGGTTCTGGTCCCAACCAAAATATTGAACATTTTTAAGGAATTATTTTTGGGACTTTGGATTTAATTCATTAGCTATTTGAATTTGAATTATATTCATATAATTAGAATATAATTTCAAATACCCCTGAAATATTTTATAAGCTTTTGGAAAAGTCCATCTAGCTATATAAAATATTCAGAGGAGTTTTTGGCATTGTTTGAATTATTTTAAATTCAAAACAGTGGCAAAATAAATTAAATAAAACAAAACAGAAATAAAAGAGAGAGAGAAGGAAGTTACCTGGCCTCACCCGTGCAGCCCACCAGAGCCGGCCCAGCTCCTCCAGTGGCCCAGTTGGCCAGCCCATCTGGCCGGCCCAGCCCACCTCCTCCCCCTTGTCATCTTCCTCCTCTGCTAGGAGGACGAACAGAGGCGAGGCGTGGCGCGCGCCCGAGAGGCCTCGGCCACCTCCTGCTTCCCCCTGGCCACCTCCTGCTTCCTCTCGTCGCCCTGGACCCCGTCCGCAACGCCACGCACCCTCCCAGGCCTCGCACTCTCCCCGTGCCTTCTCCCCCCTTTCTCTGGCTCCCTCTCTCCCCCACCGAGCGGAGCCCCGTCGCCACCGACGCCGTTCGCCGCGGCCACCACCACCCCCTCTCCTCCCCGACGCGCTCCCGAGCTCCGCAGTGCCGCCCTCGACCTCCTCGACGTCTCACGCGACCAGAAGGGCCCCGAGCAGCCGCCATCGTCATCATCTCCAAGCTTCGGCCCCGGCGCCCTTCTCCGTCGATTCGGCCACTCCGACGCGCCCCCGAGCCCACTAACCCTCCCTGCAGCTCCGCGGTGAGCCCCTGACCCGATTCCCCCTCTCCCCGTGCCCTACCTCCCTCTCTAGCCGCCATTCACAACGAGCCGAGAACCCCACGCCGCCGGCGATGTCGCCGCCGTCACTGCAGCCAGCAAGGCTCGAAACCGAGCACGGCACCGTGCTCCTAGCATCTTCAGGAGCTCGGTGAGCCCCTTAGCCATCCCTCCCATCCTCTGTGGCCTCGCCCCGCTCGAACCCGAAGCTCCGGCCGCCGCACTTGCCATCGCCGTCGTCGGCTCCGGCCACCCCAGCCGCGGCCACAGCCACCGCTGGACGCGCCGCGTCGCGGACGTTCTAATGAGCCAAACCGCGCGCCAAACCATCGCCCCTAGCTCGAATCCGAGCCGCGCCGCCGTGCGGAATGGTCGCCGCCGGCGATACTCCGGCGACCGCCGACGTGGCACGCTTAATCAGTGATATTGGCCCCACTAATTAAACCCACAGCCACTGACAGTGGACCCCACCCCTGGTCAAACCCCAGTCAGCGCTGGGTTTGACCGGGATTAGCTCCTGTGTCACTGACGTGTGGCCCCCACATGTCAGGTTTGACCTGGGGCGCCCAGTTGACCCTGCTGACGTCACTGTGACGTGGTGCTGACGCTATAATCATTTCTGGATTTAATATTATTCAGGAAATTCCAGAAAATGCCTAAAACTTCTAAAAATCATAGAAATTCAACCGTAACTCCAAATTAAATAATTTATACATGAAAAATTATCAGAAAAATTCAAGGAATCCATCTGTACCATTTTCATGCATGTTAGAACAACTTATAGCTGCTGTTTAGAACAAATCAATTAAATGGCATTTGAATAATCACATATGGAGTTTGAATTTGAATCTGGTATTCAAACCAACTTCATTTAATCTGTTGCTAGTTGCATTAGCCCAAAACACATTCATTTTGCCATGTCATGATCATGCATCATATTGTGCATTGCATTGATTGTGTTCCCTTCTGTGCTGCCGGTATTTGTCCCCTCTCGATAGACGTGATACCGATGATGTGATCATTGACACTGATGAAGACTCAATGTTATCTTCAGAAGTGCCAGGCAAGCAAAACCCCCTTGTTCATTCCGATACAATCCCACTCTCTCGCTCCTGCTCTCTTTTACTGCATTAGGACAACAGCGATTCAACTGTTATTTGCTGCGGTAGCTGAACCCCTTTATCCTTTGCATGACCTGTCATTCCACAGTAAATAGATGAAACCCACTAGCATGAGTAGGAGTTGTTTGAGCCCTGTTGTGCCTACTCATTCATGCTTGTTTGTCATGCCTGCTACTGCTTAGAGTTGAGTCAGGTCTGATTCATCGGGGATGAATCAGAGGCGTGTGAACATGTCCTACTGTGTGTGAGCTAAGTGTGTGAACACGACTTGGTAAAGGTAGCGGTGAGAGGCCATGTAGGAGTACATGGTGGGTTGTCTCATTGCAGCCGTCCTTAGGAACTGAGTTCTGTGTTTGTGATCCATGACCAGTTACTACCACACATTGGGTTCCGGTAACTCGACCCCTCTCGACTTATTAATCAACATGATCTCTGTCCAGGAGTTGCAACTAGTTTCTGGTGTTTGTAGGTAGTGTTAGTAGTCTACCAAGTGGCACCCGGTACAGGTGGGCTTGGGACAGACTAGGCACAGTGGCCCGGTTTACCAAGTGGCACCCGGTTGGTGGGCTTGGGAACCCTGCACACATCGTTTGGGGCCGTAAGCGACACCCCGGCCGGATCTCCTTGCGGATGGAACCCGAATAGGCGATAAACCTGGACTAGAGACTTGTTCGGTTAGTCAGGTCATGGCCGACTCCCTCGCCCGGCTTCCGCTTGAAGGTTGCCGAGGTACATGACGTGTACAGGGCGGTAAGTGGCGAGAGCGTGTGTGAAGAAGTACACCCCTGCAGGGTTATCATTATCTATTCGAATAGCCGGATTCCTCGGATATGGAAACTTGGACCCCTTGCATAGTTCATAGACAAGTGAAAGTGGACACTCTAAAATACGCAAGATAAGCGTGAGTGCTATGGATGGCGTTCTCGTAGGGAGACGGGAGCGGATCCATAGTGGTGTATTGATATGGTGAATATGTGGACTCGTGTGCGCCACCTCAAAAGAGTTACTCGCAGTCGTAGTTTAGGATAGCCACCGAGTCAAAGCTGGCTTGCTGCAGTTAAACCCCACCACCCCTTGTTGATAATGATGCATATGTAGTTAGTTCTGATGTAAGTCTTGCTGGGTACATTTGTACTCACGTTTGCCTATTTTATGTTTTTGCAGAGAGACTTCGGTCTCACTAGTAGTTTCGCGTGGACTTCGACGTTTAGCTTGTTACCTCAGCTACGATCTTGTGCCTCGGCAGGATCTGGTAGATATTCAGGCTTCTCAGCCTTTTTCATTTCTAGATGTCTGTACTCAGACATGTTAAGCTTCCGCATGTGTTTTGACTTGTATGCTCTGATTGTTGGGTCATGAGACCCATGTTTGTAATATCTCGCTCCTCGGAGCCTACTGAATAAATTACTTGAGTCATAGAGTCATGATATGATGCTATGTTGTATTTGCACATATCAAGCATATTGTGTGTATGTTATTGAAATGCTTGGTATGTGTGGGATCTGACCATCTAGTTGTTTATCCTTAGTAGCCTCTCTTACCGGGAAATGTCTCCTAGTGTTTCCACCGAGCCATGGTAGCTTGCTACTGCTCCGGAACACTTAGGCTGGCCGGCATGTGTCCTTCTTTGTTCCTGTGTCTGTCCCTTCGGGGAAATGTCACGCGATGAATATCGGAGTCCTGTTAGCCCGCTACAGCCCGGTTCACCGGAGTCCTGCTAGCCCAGTGCTACAGCCTGGATTCACTCGCTGATGACCAACACGTTCGATGCTGGGTCATGGATGCCTGTCCCTGTAAGTCTGTGCCACTTTGGGTTTACGACTAGCCATGTCAGCCCGGGCTCCTTATCATATGGATGCTAGCGACACTGTCATATACGTGTGCCAAAAGGCGCAAACGGTCCCGGGCAAAGGTAAGGTGACACCCGTGGGTATACCGTGCGTGAGGCCGCAAAGTGATATGAGGTGTTACATGCTAGATCGATGTGGCATTGAGTCGGGGTCCTGACAGCATTGGTATCAGAGCTTGACTGCCTGTAGGATTACCAAGCCAAACTGGTCGAAGTTGAGTCTAGAAATTCTTTAGTTATATAAGGGAATTGATTGTGGGATGGAACGTAAGGCTCTTTTTACTCCTTATACCTCATGGCCTTCTGATCTGAGTCATCATCTTATCTTCTACGGGGATTAAGAACTAGGCTATCTCTTCTTTCTATCAGGATCACGTGTTACTAATCAGTAGACTTATAAGATTGTTGGATTTAAGCCTCAGTTCAGTTTCTACCTCTGTATGTTAATTATTCATCTCGAAACCTTGATATTGTGCTTCTGAGTGGTTATGCCACCATTTTTTTGAATGTCTCAAATCTTTTCTGAGCATTTACAGCCGTTATGCTGTCCGAGTCATCCCAGGTTTCTAAAGAGTCTGATGCATTTGCAAAATCCTTTCCCTCTAGTTTCGATGTTCCTTTATGCCAACTCAATCACACTAATTGTTGAGTTGAGGTATTCTATTGCCTTGACATTTATGTTGGAATAATTATTATGACCCTAGGTGTTTTAGGGAGTCACCTAGAAATCTAGCAACGTTTTGTGTTCTCAGTGTGAAGATTCTGGCCATCACTCTCGAAAGCATCTCGTGATGCTACTTAGTAGTAGGTATTCTACTCCTTGGGTTTTGAACCCGAGATTCACCCTACTTACATCATGTTGATAGTGTTGCTAGTTCCTTTAGGATATTAGTAACCTTTGCGATAATCCTCGAGGTCCGTGGTATATCGTTCTTCCAAATACCATCAACCATCTTGGCAGGAGTTCTCCTGAACCAAAAGATGATAACAAGAGTGCTCTTGATGAGTTCTCCATGCTATATTGTGACTCTGCCAGTTCTACCTTTCTGCATGGGTTATCCGGAAGAAATATGTTGAACTTCGTTCGACATGCTAAACCATGCATCCACAACTCAGGGAATCATATGTTCTTTTGAGTTGTCCCTCTGTAGTTGTATTTGACCCTTGTCCAGCAGTTGATAGTCAAGTTGATGTCGTGCATTCGTGTTCACCGATGCTCGTTATTCTTGTGGTCCGTCAAGCCGTTCTAGTTCGGAATGACTAGGAGAAACAAACTCCAGTACCTCTTCCATATCCAGGATTGAGTCAAAGAAGTTGTATGCCACAGATCAAATGCCAATCTAGCTTTTGGTTCTGTTCTACCTTGGAGTATTACCCCCTTTATGTCAGAATTGTCATGAGAACTGCAACAACTCTCATGAATTTTGACGTAGTGATACTTCTCACCATCATTAGTCATTCTTTGGCCCTCGTGTTGATGCAACCGGAATACCGACAAATGAATTGTGATGTGTGAAATCAATACTCCCAGCAACCTCGTTGCCTGATAGGTAAAGGATAATAATTTCATCCTTAGTGTGTTGGTTTTGAATCATCCTTCTAAGACTGATCGTGCTACCTAGTCCTTATTTCGGTGCACCCTTCGATTGATGAGTTAGGATCTTGTCAAGTCCTCACTCATTTGATCATATCGTCTTGCCCTCAACAGCGAGATTGCTCTCGAGCTTAGTAACATACGGTGGTTCGTGATTTTCTGAATATCTTCTCGGAAGTATTACCAGGTTGTTCCCTGACTGTTATGTTGAGCTCGTGATCAAGTTGGTTTCTTGTGAACCACCTTCTCTCCAAGAATCGGTGTTAGATATCCCTGAGCTAGTTGGTTAAGCTAGACAACAACTTGGAGAGTTGGAAGATAAAAGCTTGCCTGACTTAGTTCGTTCCAAAGGGATATTCTTGTGTAGTGTGTGTTGAAGAAAGATGATATCTTCATCGATTGGTCCTTGTGATCAGTTGCTGGACCTATTGTCTTATCAATCCTTTGATTTGAGTGTGGGCTATCGTCAAATCAAATCAGTACCAACGATGCTCGTAATGTTGTCTTATTCGTGGTTGATCCCCCGAGCATACACCATTACATCTTTGGTCTGACCAATGCTATCACCGTGTTCACTTAACTATGGAATTCCTTTTAAAAGGAAACCTAGATGAATTGTTGTTGAGCCCATTGACAACATCCTTATCTCCTCCATGATTTTGTTGAACATTAAGCTTGTGTTGGAAACTTTTGAAAGCATTTGTTCATGCTAGCTCATGAAGCATATGTTTGGATGAAGGTAGTGACTTCCTTTAATTCATGTGCATCTGATGCAAGTTGCCGCCGTGGATTCGAGAAAGTCAATGTTGCTTTCTTTGGAATCATTCCAAATCAGTCATGCACACGTGCGAAGAATGCTGTGGTTTGAAGACTTGCAACCTTCAATCTATATGTATCCCTAGCACACCAAGCCACTGATTGATTTGTTCAAGGAGAAGGAGTTTCTTCATAAGAGCTAATCCGGACTTACGTAAGGACTTCGATACCCTCGTTGATGGTTTCCCCTCCTGAACTCGGTAGTGTTTTATTATAAGACTACTATGTGGTCATGCTTGTCTGGGACAACGTGTTCACATGTTTGTAGCAGAACCAGCTCATGTTTTGGAGCTTACTATCGTAGCTCACTCCCCGAGAATCCCGCAACATTATCTCGTCGATTTGTGTTGCAAACTTTCATTTTTCTTCCTAGACTCGACGAGTCTGGAATATCCTGACACCAACCAGATCTAAATCTCAGGCAGATATGATGGTTGGAATATTTCCCAAGAATTATAATATTGGTCGCGCGATAACCGGTAAAGTGGATGTCGTGGCCAACACACCCAGCCGGAAGACCTGCTATTATAATATCTTGATTGATGAAGTTGGCCACCTCCCCATAGGGATTTCGTAGGATTTACTCCTTAGCTGCCCCTATGGATTTCTGAGATCCCGAAGTCCGACCTTTTACTTGATGTTCTAGATATTAAACCATATCTATGAATGGGTTACACTAGCACATCAAGAAGAACATTAGAAGCGGAGTGCTAAATGTCTCTCGGTCGATCATCCAGACTTTATTTCCTTGGCCCCGCCAAGGGTGAAATCTGAGAAAGTGTTATCTTCCTTTGCATCTGCATCATCCATCATCATTCATCATGGTAGCAAGTTGTGTTGCCAGGATCCTTGACACGGATGTTGGTAAAACCTTGATGAATATGGAAATGCTCAAGTTCTTGAGAGCACGCACAAGCGCTACGTGTTATCATCGGCACTAACTGGGTTTGCTCTCAGCCTCCTCGGTTATGCTATAACCACTCCAACAGTGAATTCACTCTTTATTTTTGGGTTCTTCCTCAGTTACCAGAATCATTATCATCATTTGCATTTTGTTCCCAGCTTGCACCGCCAATGGGCCATTCTACCATGGGTCTCTTCCATTTCCGGTGATAAGAAAATTCATCCATTGCGTTGTCTTCAACAAGGTAATCCACATCATCCAAGTCCGAGTATGCCATTCTACCGACCCCCTCCAAACGATCGCTCGAGAATTGCCTTAGACTGATATAGAGAGTCTCAATGATCTCTATATCAAAGGTAATTCTTTTTGCCACTTAAGAGGGATATATATCTACGAGTCACCATCCCTCAGGTGCATCATTATGGTGTCATGTCAACTTAACTCCTCGCTACGTGAACAATCGTTTACCACCCTCTTAAGTGTGGAATTGTTGTCCACCTAGTGCACCTTCGTCATCCGTCTCTTTCCACCCCTCTTGATGTGTAACTCGTGTCTCAACCCGAGAGATGGTCCTATGTCTCATTCCGTGAGTTGTTCGATCTTCGAGAAGATCGACCCTTCTAGAGTCTCCTTCTTCCCTCCATGTCATGTTGACAGGATTTCTCAGAGCAAGACGACAAGACAAAGATGGTGTTCAAATCAACGTTCATTTGAAGTGCAACCTGGATCGTGAAGATTGTGCTAGTTTGCGTTCCCCTTTCACCTTACCCTACGCTTGAATCTCGGGACGAGATTTTTGTTTAGTGGGGGTGAGTTGTCACAGCCTTAGAATATTGTTTGTAGATAGTTGCATCTTCATCCAGGCATCATATTTAAATTTCTGAAAACATGAATTGAGGATTGTTGAAGCCTCAAAACCTTAATTAAAAGAGGGGCAAAAACCCTAGAAATCTCATTCATTGCTCCAAAATGCTCTTATTAAATGTTTGATAATTTTTGGTAAGGGTTCTGGTCCCAACCAAAATATTGAACATTTTTAAGGAATTATTTTTGGGACTTTGGATTTAATTCATTAGCTATTTGAATTTGAATTATATTCATATAATTAGAATATAATTTCAAATACCCCTGAAATATTTTATAAGCTTTTGGAAAAGTCCATCTAGCTATATAAAATATTCGGAGGAGTTTTTGGCATTGTTTGAATTATTTTAAATTCAAAACAGTGGCAAAATAAATTAAATAAAACAAAACAGAAATAAAAGAGAGAGAGAAGGAAGTT
Organism: Triticum aestivum; assembly: GCF_018294505.1. Lineage (NCBI taxonomy): Eukaryota > Viridiplantae > Streptophyta > Magnoliopsida > Poales > Poaceae > Triticum > Triticum aestivum. The sequence continues at coordinate 434,177,563 of NC_057810.1, read as the reverse complement.
ACGTGGCCTCACCCGTGCAGCCCACCAGAGCCGGCCCAGCTCCTCCAGTGGCCCAGCTGGCCAGCCCATCTGGCCGGCCCAGCCCACCTCCTCCCCCTTGTCATCTTCCTCCTCTGCCAGGAGGACGAACAGAGGCGAGGCGTGGCGCGCGCCCGAGAACCCTCGGCCACCTCCTGCTTCCCCCTGGCCACCTCCTGCTTCCTCTCGTCGCCCTGGACACCGTCCGCAACGCCACACACCCTCCCAGGCCTCGCACTCTCCCCGTGCCTTCTCCCCCCTTTCTCTGGCTCCCTCTCTCCCCCACCGAGCGGAGCCCCGTCGCCACCGACGCCGTTCGCTGCGGCCACCACCACCCCCTCTCCTCCCCGACACGCTCCCGAGCTCCGCAGTGCCGCCCTCGACCTCCTCGACGTCTCACGTGACCAGAAGGGCCCCGAGCAGCCGCCATCGTCATCATCTCCAAGCTTCGGCCCCGGCGCCCTTCTCCGTCGATTCGGCCACTCCGACGCGCCCCCGAGCCCACTAACCCTCCCTGCAGCTCCGCGGTGAGCCCCTGACCCGATTCCCCCTCTCCCTGTGCCCTACCTCCCTCTCTAGCCGCCGTTCACAACGAGCCGAGAACCCCACGCCGCCGGCGATGTCGCCGCCGTCACTGCAGCCAGCAAGGCTCGAAACCGAGCACGGCACCCTGCTCCTAGCATCTTCAGGAGCTCGGTGAGCCCCTTAGCCATCCCTCCCGTCCTCTGTGGCCTCGCCCCGCTCGAACCCGAAGCTCCGGCCGCCGCACTTGCCATCACCGTCGTCGGCTCCGGCCACCCCAGTCGCGGCCACAGCCACCGCTGGACGCGCCGCGTCGCGGACGTTCTAATGAGCCAAACCGCGCGCCAAACCATCGCCCCTAGCTCGAATCCGAGCCGCGCCGCCGTGCGGAATGGTCGCCGCCGGCGATACTCCGGCGACCGCCGACGTGGCACGCTTAATCAGTGATAATGGCCCCACTAATTAAACCCACAGCCACTGACAGTGGACCCCACCCCTGGTCAAACCCCAGTCAGCGCTGGGTTTGACCGGGATTAGCTCCTGGGTCACTGACGTGTGGCCCCCACACGTCAGGTTTGACCTGGGGCGCCCAGTTGACCCTGCTGACGTCACTGTGACGTGGTGCTGACGCTATAATCATTTCTGGATTTAATATTATTCAGGAAATTCCAGAAAATGCCTAAAACTTCTAAAAATCATAGAAATTCAACGTAACTCCAAATTAAATAATTTATACATGAAAAATTATCAGAAAAATTCAAGGAATCCATCTGTACCATTTTCATGCATGTTAGAACAACTTATAGCTGCTGTTTAGCACAAATCAATTAAATGGCATTTGAATAATCACATATGGAGTTTGAATTTGAATCTGGTATTCAAACCAACTTCATTTAATCTGTTGCTAGTTGCATTAGCCCAAAACACATTCATTTTGCCATGTCATGATCATGCATCATATTGTGCATTGCATTGATTGTGTTCCCTTCTGTGCTGCTGGTATTTGTCCCCTCTCGATAGACGTGATACCGATGATGTGATCGTTGACACTGATGAAGACTCAATGTTATCTTCAGAAGTGCCAGGCAAGCAAAACCCCCTTGTTCATTCCGATACAATCCCACTCTCTCGCTCCTGCTCTCTTTTACTGCATTAGGACAACAGCGATTCAACTGTTATTTGCTGCGGTAGCTGAACCCCTTTATCCTTTGCATGACCTGTCATTCCACAGTAAATAGATGAAACCCACTAGCATGAGTAGGAGTTGTTTGAGCCCTGTTGTGCCTACTCATTCATGCTTGTTTGTCATGCTTGCTACTGCTTAGAGTTGAGTCAGGTCTGATTCATCGGGGATGAATCAGAGGCGTGTGAACATGTCCTACTGTGTGTGAGCTAAGTGTGTGAACACGACTTGGTAAAGGTAGCGGTGAGAGGCCATGTAGGAGTACATGGTGGGTTGTCTCATTGCAGCCGTCCTTAGGAACTGAGTTCTGTGTTTGTGATCCATGACCAGTTACTACCACACATTGGGTTCCGGTAACTCGACCCCTCTCGACTTATTAATCAACATGATCTCTGTCCAGGAGTTGCAACTAGTTTCTGGTGTTTGTAGGTAGTGTTAGTAGTCTACCAAGTGGCACCCGGTACAGGTGGGCTTGGGACAGACTAGGCACAGTGGCCCGGTGTACCAAGTGGCACCCGGTTGGTGGGCTTGGGAACCCTGCACACATCGTTTGGGGCCGTAAGCGACACCCCGGCCGGATCTCCTTGCAGATGGAACCCGAATAGGCGATAAACCTGGACTAGAGACTTGTTCGGTTAGTCAGGTCGTGGCCGACTCCCTCGCCCGGCTTCCGCTTGAAGGTTGCCGAGGTACATGACGTGTACAGGGCGGTAAGTGGCGAGAGCGTGTGTGAAGAAGTACACCCCTGCAGGGTTATCATTATCTATTCGAATAGCCGGATTCCTCGGATATGGAAACTTGGACCCCTTGCATAGTTCATAGACAAGTGAAAGTGGACACTCTAAAATACGCAAGATAAGCGTGAGTGCTATGGATGGTGTTCTCGTAGGGAGACGGGAGCGGATCCATAGTGGTGTATTGATATGGTGAATATGTGGACTCGTGTGCGCCACCTCAAAAGAGTTACTCGCAGTCGTAGTTTAGGATAGCCACCGAGTCAAAGCTGGCTTGCTGCAGTTAAACCCCACCACCCCTTGTTGATAATGATGCATATGTAGTTAGTTCTGATGTAAGTCTTGCTGGGTACATTTGTACTCACGTTTGCCTATTTTATGTTTTTGCAGAGAGACTTTGGTCTCACTAGTAGTTTCGCGTGGACTTCGACGTTTAGCTTGTTACCTCAGCTACGATCTTGTGCCTCGGCAGGATCTGGTAGATATTGAGGCTTCTCAGCCTTTTCATTTCTAGATGTCTGTACTCAGACATGTTAAGCTTCCGCATGTGTTTTGACTTGTATGCTCTGATTGTTGGGTCATGAGACCCATGTTTGTAATATCTCGCTCCTCGGAGCCTACTGAATAAATTACTTGAGTCATAGAGTCATGATATGATGCTATGCTGTATTTGCACATATCAAGCATATTGTGTGTATGTTATTGAAATGCTTGGTATGTGTGGGATCTGACCATCTAGTTGTTTATCCTTAGTAGCCTCTCTTACCGGGAAATGTCTCCTAGTGTTTCCACCGAGCCATGGTAGCTTGCTACTGCTCCGGATCACTTAGGCTGGCCGGCATGTGTCCTTCTTCGTTCCTGTGTCTGTCCCTTCGGGGAAATGTCACGTGATGAATATCGGAGTCCTGTTAGCCCGCTACAGCCCGGTTCACCGGAGTCCTGCTAGCCCAGTGCTACAGCCTGGATTCACTCGCTGATGACCGACACGTTCGATGCTGGGTCATGGATGCCTGTCCCTGTAAGTCTGTGCCACTTTGGGTTTACGACTAGCCATGTCAGCCCAGGCTCCTTATCATATGGATGCTAGCGACACTGTCATATACGTGTGCCAAAAGGCGCAAACGGTCCCGGGCAAAGGTAAGGCGACACCCGTGGGTATACCGTGCGTGAGGCCGCAAAGTGATATGAGGTGTTACATGCTAGATCGATGTGGCATTGAGTCGGGGTCCTGACAGCGTTGGTATCAGAGCTTGACTGCATGTAGGATTACCAAGCCAAACTGGTCGAAGTTGAGTCTAGAAATTCTTTAGTTATATAAGGGAATTGATTGTGGGATGGAACGTAAGGCTCTTTTTACTCCTTATACCTCATGGCCTTCTGATCTGAGTCATCATCTTCTCTTCTACGGGGATTAAGAACTAGGCTATCTCTTCTTTCTATCAGGATCACGTGTTACTAATCAGTAGACTTATAAGATTGTTGGATTTAAGCCTCAGTTCAGTTTCTACCTCTGTATGTTAATTATTGATCTCTAAACCTTGATATTGTGTTTCTGAGTGGTTATGCCACCATTTTTGTGAATGTCTCAAATCTTTTCTGAGCATTTACAGCCGTTATGCTGTCCGAGTCATCCTAGGTTTCTAAAGAGTCTGATGCATTTGCAAAATCCTTTCCCTCTGGTTTCGATGTTCCTTTATGCCAGCTCAATCACACTAATTGTTGAGTTGAGGTATTCTATTGCCTTGACATATATGTTGGAATAATTATTATGACCCTAGGTGTTTTAGGGAGTCACCTAGAAATCTAGCAACGTTTTGTGTTCTTAGTGTGAAGATTCTGGCCATCACTCTCGAAAGCATCTCGTGATGCTACTTAGTAGTAGGTATTCTACTCCTTGGGTTTTGAACCCGAGATTCACCCTACTTACATCATGTTGATAGTGTTGCTAGTTCCTTTAGGATATTAGTAACCTTTGCGATAATCCTCGAGGTCCGTGGTATATCGTTCTTCCAAATACCATCAACCATTCTTGGCAGGAGTTCTCCTGAACCAAAAGATGATAACAAGAGTGCTCTTGATGAGTTCTCCATGCTATATTGTGACTCTGCCAGTTCTACCTTTCTGCATGGGTTATCCGGAAGAAATATGTTGAACTTCGTTCGACATGCTAAACCATGCATCCACAACTCAGGGAATCATATGTTCTTTTGAGTTGTCCCTCTGTAGTTGTATTTGACCCTTGTCCAGCAGTTGATAGTCAAGTTGATGTCGTGCATTCGTGTTCACCGATGCTCGCTATTCTTGTGGTCCGTCAAGCCGTTCTAGTTCGGAATGACTAGGAGAAACAAACTCCAGTACCTCTTCCATATCCAGGATTGAGTCAAAGAAGTTGTATGCCGCAGATCAAATGCCAATCTAGCTTTTGGTTCTGTTCTACCTTGGAGTATTACCCCCTTTATGTCAGAATTGTCATGAGAACTGCACCAACTCTCATGAATTTTGACGTAGTGATACTTCTCACCATCATTAGTCATTCTTAGGCCCTCGTGTTGATGCAACCGGAATACCGACAAATGAATTGTGATGTGTGAAATCAATACTCCCAGCAACCTCGTTGCCTGATAGTTAAAGGATAATAATTTCATCCTTAGCGTGTTGGTTTTGAATCATCCTTCTAAGACTGATCGTGCTACCTAGTCCTTACTTCGGTGCACCCTTCGATTGATGAGTTAGGATCTTGTCAAGTCCTCACTCATTTGATCATATCGTCTTGCCCTCAACAGCGAGATTGCTCTCGAGCTTAGTAACATACGGTGGTTCGTGATTTTCCGAATATCTTCTCGGAAGTATTACCAGGTTGTTCCCTGACTGTTATGTTGAGCTCGTGATCAAGTTGGTTTCTTGTGAACCACCTTCTCTCCAAGAATCGGTGTTAGATATCCCTGAGCTAGTTGGTTAAGCTAGACAACAACTTGGAGAGTTGGAAGATAAAAGCTTGCCTGACTTAGTTCGTTCCAAAGGGATATTCTTGTGTAGTGTGTGTTGAAGAAAGATGATATCTTCATCGATTGGTCCTTGTGATCAGTTGCTGGACCTATTGTCTTATCAATCCTTTGATTTGAGTGTGGGCTATCGTCAAATCAAATCAGTACCAACGATGCTCGTAATGTTGTCTTATTCGTGGTTGATCCCCCGAGCATACACCATTACATCTTTGGTCTGACCAATGCTATCACCGTGTTCACTTAACTATGGAATTCCTTTTAAAAGGAAACCTAGATGAATTGTTGTTGAGCCCATTGACAACATCCTTATCTCCTCCATGATTTTGTTGAACATTAAGCTAGTGTTGGAAACTTTTGAAAGCATTTGTTCATGCTAGCTCATGAAGCATATGTTTGGATGAAGGTAGTGACTTCCTTTAATTCATGTGCATCTGATGCAAGTCGCCGCCGTGGATTCGAGAAAGTCAATGTTGCTTTCTTTGGAATCATTCCAAATCAGTCATGCACACGTGCGAAGAATGCTGTGGTTTGAAGACTTGCAACCTTCAATCTATATGTATCCCTAGCACACCAAGCCACTGATTGATTTGTTCAAGGAGAAGGAGTTTCTTCATAAGAGCTAATCCGGACTTACGTAAGGACTTCGATACCCTCGTTGATGGTTTCCCCTCCTGAACTCGGTAGTGTTTTATTATAAGACTACTATGTGGTCATGCTTGTCTGGGACAACGTGTTCACATGTTTGTAGCAGAACCAGCTCATGTTTTGGAGCTTACTATCGTAGCTCACTCCCCGAGAATCCCGCAACATTATCTCGTCGATTTGTGTTGCAAACTTTCATTTTTCTTCCTAGACTCGATGAGTCTGGAATATCCTGACACCAACCAGATCTAAATCTCAGGCAGATATGATGGTTGGAATATTTCCCAAGAATTATAATATTGGTCGCGCGATAACCGGTAAAGTGGATGTCGTGGCCAACACACCCAGCCGGAAGACCTGTTATTATAATATCTTGATTGATGAAGTTGGCCACCTCCCCATAGGGATTTCGTAGGATTTACTCCTTAGCTGCCCCTATGGATTTCTGAGATCCCGAAGTCCAACCTTTTACTTGATGTTCTAGATATTAAACCATATCTATGAATGGGTTACACTAGCACATCAAGAAGAACATTAGAAGCGGAGTGCTAAATGTCTCTCGGTCGATCATCCAGACTTTATTTCCTTGGCCCCGCCAAGGGTGAAATCTGAGAAAGTGTTATCTTCCTTTGCATCTGCATCATCCATCATCATTCATCATGGTAGCAAGTTGTGTTGCCAGGATTAAACAAAATCTCAAAGGGAAAACTCAATTCATCACAACAAGATAAAGAGGGGAAAACACCATATGATACGACTATATTAACAAAGCCTGCGATACATCAAGACCGTGACATCTCAAGAACACGAGAGAGAGAGAGAGAGAGGGAGAGATTAAACACACAGCTATAGGTACAAACCCTCAGCCCTGAGGGTGGACTACTCCCTCCTCATCATCGTGGCCACCGGGATGATGAGGATGGCCACCGGTGATGATCTCCCCCTCCGGCAGGGTGCCGGAATAGGGTCTAGATTGGTTTTCGTGGATACAGAGGCTTGCGGCGGCGAAACTTCCGATCTAGGGTCTCTGCAAGGGTTTTTGGAATATTTGATGATTTATTGGGCGAAGAGGGGTGCAAGAGGCCACCGAGGTGGGCACAACCCACTAGGGCGCGTCCTGGTGGGTTGTGCCGCCCTCGGGGCACTCCCAGGTGCTTCCCCAGCCCATTAGATGTCTTCTGGTCCACAAAAAATCCACAAAAAGTTTTGCGGTGTTTGGACTCCGTTTGATATTGATTTCCAGCGATGTAAAAGAAGAAGCAAAAAACAACAACTGGCATTGGGCACTAGGTCAATAGGTTGGTCCCAAAAAATGATATAAAGTTGCTATAAAATGAATGTAAATCATCCAAGAATGATAATATAACAGCATGAATACTTCATAAATTATAGATACGTTGGAGGCATATCAGTCGGTGACTTGATGAGGCACTGACGACGGCATGGTCCCGCGGGGCTAGTGCCTCGAGGTGGAGCCGCACAAGGAGGCACAGGAGCTCCTCTCCATGGTTCCTCGGGCATGGAGATAGGCTACAGGTTCACGGGATGTAGCATGGGCGCGGCATCATCCTCTTGGACTGCTGGAACGTGGGGCTTGGGGTCCCCGAGCTACGCCGGCCGAGCTCGGGATGGCCATGGCACTGGAGCTCCTATTAAGGTACACAGAGACAGAGAGGTTAGGGAGAGAGAGATGCAAGGAAGAGGGAAATGGAAGGAGAGGGTCGCGAGGGGCTGGCCTGGTGGTCCAGTGATCACCGATGCTGGAGGTGGGGTAAGGTGGTGGAGAGCGGCAGAGGCGCTGGGTGGTTGGATCGGGAAGGTGGACGCTGGTTGGGGTAAGGTGGATCTGGGGGATCCCAAGGTGGGAGATGACCAGGTGGGAGTGTGGTGGCGGCGATGGGACAGACGCCCTCGAATTTAGGGTTTGGTCTGATTTGCTTAAGGGTTAGTCTACTATATATAGCGGATGAAATTTGGTAGGGGCTATTTTGGTCCTTTCGATCGTAATCGGACGGTCCGATAAAATTATGCTAGGGGATTCCAAACGATCAACCAAAGATGTTTTAGGGATCTTTGGGGATGATCCAGACCCATTGGTCATGACCGTGCGGTTTAGGTACGAGGTAGTTTTCGGATGCGTGCGCGAGGGGGTCCGAGAGAGGTCGACAAAGACAAAGGGTCCTCACAAAAGGTTAATGAAGAGAAAGCGAGAAGCGGCAACTACGAACGATTACGAGTTTTAAGAAAACATGCGGATGCAATGCTCATGATGACATGATGAAATGCAACGAACAACAATAATTAAAGCGGTTACCAAGAAAACATGGAAGGCGTCTGGAGTGTCGATCTCGGGTCGTTACAACTCTCCTCCACTTACAAGAGATCTCATCCCGAGATCTAGGGATGAAAACAACGAGAAGAGGTAAAACTAAGTTGCTTCTTGACAAATGAGTGGAACCAAAGAACCTTTAGAGGTTGAACAAGTTGAAAGAAAGCAGACATTTGTGATGAATGAAGTTGAAAACACTTCGTTATATAGAGGGAACACAAAACAACATGAGAAACTTGGAGGTTGCAAAGATATGAATGATGAGCACAATGGACAAGAAAGAATTGAAACCACTCCGGTTGAAATGAGATAAATAAGGAATGAGAAAGAACAAATTCGAACAGCACTCCGATTGAAAAGAGAAGCAAAACTTGATGACATGGACAGAACTTGGAAAAGAGAGAAACAACACAAATGGAACGAATGAACGGAGAAGGACCAACATCTTCTACCACAAGTGAATTAGAAAGCATCCTTACGAAGAAGGTTGAATGGAGTTGTTTGAAAATCAACAACAAAAGATATGATTCTGTGGGCTTATGGAAAACAACTCAAAACTTGAGGTGTAATCCTTCCACTAGCAAACATAATGATTGATTAAGATAAACGAAGAGATGAAAACTTCTTCATCGAGAGGATAAGGGAATACTTGGATCATTGATAAGAACCACAATTAGCAACATTCCCAATGGAAGGATTTAGGTGTAATCTATACCAAGATAACTCCAACTAAGAGATTGATGGGTTGCAAATATCTCCGGAATGAGGAGAAAATGATTGTTTTAAAATATCTCATTCTTGAAAACTTGTGAATCATGAAACACGGAAGGAAATTATGAAGAATGGCATAACACCACCTTAAAAGATAAGATAGAAAGAATTGCCCTTCGGAATGCAAGACGTAGAATGCTTGAACTCCTCAAAACAAAACATGTGTTGAACACCATGTTTGTTTTAGAGTATAGCTTAGAGGATATTAACTTTGAGAGAAATATTGAAGAACAATTGAAGAATGAAAGGAATCCTTGATGAACCACCATGTTGAGCCTTCATGAGAACTCCGATAATAAAGAATGATCAAATAAAAGGGAAGTTGAAAAGAACAACATGAAGCCTTGTAATGATTTGAAATTGATATCATGAACAAACTCTGGTAGAAAGGATTAAATTATCTCGAGGAAACAAGAATAAGAATTATGTCATGCTTACCCTTCATCAACTTAAATTGATGACAAGCAACGGATAAACATGTTACTTATTGTTCTTGAAAGGATTGAGGAGAGATATAGCACAAATTCGAGAAAGTCTTCAACGAGAGACTGGTAGAATTTTTGGAAACAATGAATGAATTGATACGGTAACAATGGAAGAGGAATCTTTAGAGAACCATCGTATGAATTGAAAATGATTGAAGAAAAGAGAACGAATCACCGGTAAGAATTAGAAAGCGACGAAGGCACTTGAATAAATTTAGATACAAGAGAATGAAGAGATGACAAGCTGACTAGGGAATACTTGAGCGATGCACCAGTAAGAATATGGAGACGAATGAAGAGGCATGAATTGATAAGAATTACGAAAATGAAGTTGAAAGATGAGAATGAAGAAACAACAATTTAGAATAATTGGGGAACTAAGAAATTTTCTGAAATGATGGCCTTCGGATGATCGAAAAAATTAAGAACTCATGAAATACTTCGGATGGGTTTGAAAATAATCGTCACATTCGAAAACAATTGAGAGGATAGCAACAAGCTAGAACCACGAATCTTCAAGAGAACGGAGCAAGATTTAGAGAAAAAACTCTCATTCGGTCTTCAACGCTAAGAATGACGACGAGGAACACCACCAAAATTGTTGAGATACTCCGAAACAATGATGAATATTAATGTTGAGCCAAAGGTGAAAATAATTTGAAAGTGATCTTGAAAAGGCATCTGACTAATGAAAATTCATTCTTACGCAAAACTTTGAAAAGAATTTAACAATAACTCTGGAACAATTAGAAAAGTCAGGTAAGATCCTGGGAAAAGACCTGTGGGTTATGGTCCCACTCAAAACAAACACCGTTGAATGATTTTAAGAGAGATATTGCGCCGGTTGAATTAAATGGCTTGAATAAGGTAAGAACCTCAAAATAGCTTAAAAGGATTAAGAATGGAAACTTGAATCTCCTGAGATATCTTCGTCACTTTGGATATGAATAGAGAGAGGTGAATAAATAAGAGAGACTTGGATAAGAAATTCCCGAATGGGAAAGCATGTGAAACAAAAGGAAGATATATATATGATTAACACCGAAGCTTGAATTGACTCCACCGGAAAAGAAGAGAGAATGAAGAATGATAAATTTGAAGCTTCCTGAGCATCTTCACGAGAATCATCGGGTTAGAACAATGAAGGAAAAGAATGAAGAGATTTCACATGAATGAAATGAATACTTGATTATGAAATCTGAGCCCTTGAAGAAAAGGGTGGGACGATGGAAAAACAAAGGCAACTTGGGACGGATGAAACAGACGAATCCTCAGGCTTCTCAATGGCGCCCGTATGGAATAACTTGAGGAGAGGTGCACCGGTCGAAAAGGATTGACAAGACAATTTCAATGATCCAGAAGGATTAGCATTCACATAGAAATATGAGACACCGTTTAGGAAAAAGGTATGGAATCAACACTTGACTTCGAAGCAACTCAAATACCAAAACTCAAAACAAACAAAGGATTGGCTTGCAAAATAAGCCGGAAACAAATACATAACCCCTCATGCATTTGTTGGAAGGATAAACCTAGGTTACTACTTGAATTCCCACCTATGAATTCCTGAAATTCTCGGTTATGCAATCTGGTACAACAGGTACAAGGAGCAAAATATCATCACACAACTCCTAGTAGAATTCTATGCTCCAAATGTACTTCCTCCATGAACACATAACCAAGAACCCCGGAAACTGTGTACCTCAAACCTTCGAAAGACATCTGATATACTAGTTGTGGCAATACATCTCATCGCTCTCCCTAGTACTTGGTGGCGTCAAACTACTCTCACCACAAAGAGTATAGAAGCATTTTCGATGTCGGCGTCCTCTGGTATTCCGGAACTGAAACGATAAGCACTGTGACAAAAACACCTTGGAGCTCAACTCCCTAGGACACTGCCACAACCCCTAAATGACCAGAGGCACCAAAAATAGAGTTCTTGTCACAATGATATCGACCGATTCCACAATACCCGTGTGATCCTAAAAAAATGAATGAAAAAGGAGAGTGGTTGATCCAAGACACCTACGTGACGAGTCCTCATCAGAGCGAATATGGGGATGAGGAGTAAAAAGAATTCCTACTCTCCGATATATAACTAGACTGAAAATAGTTTTTTTCTAGACTCGACAATAGCAACGGTTCGATCAATCAAGGGCTCCTATGTTCAGTAAGTCTCTTATACCAACTTGTAGCTCCCAAGATGCGATTCTATCCCAATCACATGATGAATTCATGATTGGGGCACAACCGCATTTTGAGCGCAAAGCAAGGTGGATATTATTACAACATACCATGTACTGAATAGATGAGAATACCAGATAAAAGCTTACACTCGCCATAAGCTACAGAATGAATACATGAATACATCAATACATAGCAATCATCATACAGAAGAGCAGGATCCAACTATGGATGAAATCAGACGAAAAAGAAGAACGACATCCACCCAATTAATCCAAGGCTCCCGACCCGGAACCTATCCATTGATCGAAGAGGAAGAAGCAAAAGAACTCGAAAATAAGCAAGCATCACTCTCTCATCAGATCATCGCATTAATTGTACCTGCACCTGTTCTTGTAGTAATATGAAAGCCACGAGGACTGAGCAATCCCATTACCATGGGTATCAAGACTAGCAAATCTTAATGGGTATGGAAAGGATAAGTGGTAAGGTTGCAGCAAGCACTAAGCATTGTATGGTAGCTATCTTACGAGTACAAGAATAATAAGAGAAACTACGCATAACGATCGCAATCTAGTAATGATCAAGAAGTGATCCTGAACTACTTACAAGTCATACATAACCCCACCATGCTCTCTTCTCGAACTCACTCGAAAAGAGATGGTCACGGTTACGCACATGGTTGGTGTATTTTATTTCGGATCTGGTGTCAAGTTCTCTACAATGGGATATTATAAATTTCCAATCTGCCACATAACCGCGGGCACGGCTTCCCAAAAGATTTAACCCTGGAGGGGTGGTCCAAGTGGTCCATTATAAATTCCAGGTGCATCCGATCGAACATCCTCACACCATGAAGAACATGATGCTTACAATAAGGAATTCTGATGGACAAGCCACTCAGCAAAGGCAAAACTAAACCAGCAAGACCACCCGGTGTGTCGTCACCCCGATAAGAGCCGCGCATATCTCGTTCTTAGGACAACACCGTCCATGCAAAGTGGACGATAGCCAAAATACCATCGAGTTGCCCCAAGACGGCACCACCGACTGCTAGGTTGGTGGACCAACACTCATGAGGAGCACTGGCCCGGTTTGTTGATTAAGAATTCTCGGGTTAATTACTCCCTATGGAATTTTAGTTGTTATTAGGCACATTAAAACCAAGTTGGGCCTTGATGGAGGAGTTTAAACCTAAGCGAATGGACAGGGGGTTCCCATACACCCACATGTGTTAGAAATATTCGTCAAGGAACATAACACCGGTATGACGGAAACTAGGGCGGCATGAGTGGAACAAAACACCAGGCAAAAGGCCGAGCCTTCCACCCATTACCAAGTATATAGATGCATTAATTAAATAAGAGGTATTGTGATATCCCAAGATATCCATGTCCCAAGATGGAACAACCTGCAAAGTGGTAACATAGCCAAACAACGGTTTGCTGGGATGGTGGAGGTTAGATGTTGTTTCATGGCAGTTTGGGAGGCTTGACAAACAAGTGGTAGGTAGCGCGACATAGCGATAGCATCAAGACAACTAGAAAGCGAAGATAGTAGTGGTATCCAAGGTAATGGTCCTCTTGCCTGAAATTCCGCTAGGAAGAAGACCGAATCCATGAAGTAGAAAAACCAACGTAGTCGAACGGATCCTCACAATCGCGACGTAACTGGAACTATCGAGAAGAAGCACAACTGGAAAGAACAAAATGACATGGTAAAAACAAATATCATAACCAGGGCATGATGCACAATTAATTATGATGCATGTCCGACTTAATGAGTCATGGCATGGAAAAGTGCAATAAACAATTTTACAAATTAAGTGGAGCTCAATATGCAACAAGTTGCATATTGACAAAACACCACATTCAATTATTTAGTTTGCTCTCATTTATGCTACTCATCAATGTTAAATGTTGGTTAACATCCCAAGAAGGGGAAACATAAGTAAACTAACTATTTAGGCAAGTTTAAATGGGGCCGGAAACAACAAACAACAATTCCAGAAAATCCGCATGTGCATATTTCAAATTTGGTACTGTTCTATCCTAAACCATATTTAGAGTTGTTAAACATGCAAAATAAGTGAACCATGTTAATCTATACATTTTTCTACACCATTTACATATAAAGTTAAATTAATTCAGAGCTACGGTTATTTAGTTATGAAATAAATCATTTTAGCATGTCATTTAAGCAAATTAAAGCAAACAACAATTTACTAGTAAAATGCCCGTGCGTTGCTACGGGCTACAATGCATATAAATGAATCAGACAAATGATTAAGGTCGTCCATAAGATCTAAACTCAATTTTCCCTCCTACGTCTAGGCGTGTTTGTCTAAACTCATTTCTCCCTCCTATGTTCAAGCATGTTCGAACATCAAACAGCCTAACGGGCTCCCCACAATCCAACCATCTGGGTAGGTTGGGCTCCTTAAAATCCATCCCATATTATGGGGAGAAATGTAATTGTACAGACTATCCGCTATTCAGGACGACAATGGGGATTACCCAGGTGGCTATTGGACTCCCATCCCTGTCCCAACGACAACATTCCCATGCCCGTCCCCATCCCCAAACCCATCTACGGGGATAGAAATATTCCCATCCCCATCCCCGTCGGCTTTTTATCTCCATGGGGAAACCCATGCACGTAATCAACAACAACCTTCGATAGCACTTCAGTAGGAAATATAGCATTTCGGCACAATAAATAATATGTTCTGGCTAGGTTAGTGTTTTCTAAGGGCTTTTTCGCCAAAGGGGTGGGATGGGAGGAAATTTGGGTGGGTAAGGGCGGGAATTACATGGGGTCTACTAATTTTAGAGGCCACATGTAAGGCCTTCAAGGGTAAAGCAGGTAACGGGCACGGGTAATGCTATCCCATCCCCATCCCCATCTTGCGCGCTAGGTAAGCTATTTGACGCACTAGCTTCCATGTGCGCATTAAAGCTAGCACATCCCCGTCCCCTAATAGAGTAATTACCCACGGGGACGCGGGTAATGGTTAACCATTGCCAGCTTGATCCACTATGTTATCTCCAACACATGGCCCCATATCAAAAACTCCACCCTATGATGCACCCTTCCTTTTTCTATCAGACCCTCCCCTTCCCGCTTGGTTTCCCGTCGTAGCGGGACATTTATGATTGGAACACTCTTCTTTAAAACTGGATAATGTCCACCTCACCTTCGCTATAGCGCATATCTCCTCCTCAGACTCAAGTTGGCAATGGTTAACCATTACCCACGTCCCCGTGGGTAATTACTCTATTAGGGGACGGGATGTTCTAGCTTTAATGCGCACGGGGAAGCTGGTGGGTCAACGTAACATCCCAAATTTTCAATTTGGAATGTTATACATTAGATCATCATTACATATCATATTTTCTTGCATTTTGGCTTGATCCTAGAAATTCTACGCAACTCAAGGACCCACGGAGAGAGTTGGGGATTTCGTTATTTTCATATTTGAGTTTTCTCAAATTTTGAAACTAGGATCATTTAATTTTAATTATTTTATCTTCAAATATTTCAATTATAAAAATACGAGAGAGGGAATAAAATGGATTTCCCAAAATAAAGAAATATTGAGGATTTAATATTAAAATCAAATAAGATTTTATTTCAGAGTTTTATCGCTATTTTATTTGAATTAGGAAAAATGCGCGTTTTTCAAAATTGCATTTAGGCCCCAAATAAATGTTCATCTTGTCCGGCTTGATTTTAGAGGATGGGGAAAATTTCGGGATTTTTGGAGTCCATTTAGTATTTCTTTTATTTGTTTTTCTGTATGAAATTATTTATAAAAAAATGCGAACCGACCTATCGGGCCATGTCTGACTAGGACTCCAGGCCCGGCCGGCCTTTATAAGAGCCGGGAGGCCGCCCCCAATCCAGCCACCCCAGCCCACCGCGCCCCAAACCCTAACCCTAAGCCGCCGCCGCCCGCTGCTGCTGCCGCCACCGTCCACCGCCGCCGCCGACGCCGCCGTCTGCCGCCGCCAACCGCCCAGTTTTTTTTATAAAACCGCGGTTTGTTTTATAGATCGGTTTATTTTTTTTCCGGTTTAGTTTATTTAGCGGACGTTCGTCCGTACATTCGTTTTAACGAACAGTTTTCGTCATTTAGCCGTAGACAGCGAAGATTCGTTCGTTAGCCTGTTCGTCCGTTTTTCTTTTTCTCGATTTTCCGCGATTATTTTCGATCGCGATTTCTGATCTGGTTTTCGTTCTAGTATAACTTTTCCCTCATTTACCAGAATCAGGCGATTCAAGCGCTTAGAGTTTCGTCTCGAAACCCTCTTTCCGTTTAACCAACTCAAACAAGTTTTTGCTACTGTAAAATTTGACTTAGGTCCAGATTAGTAAACGAAGCTTGTTTCTTTCGCCGTTTGACTTTCGTTGCTTCGTTTGATTTGATTCTTTTTGCAAACCGGAGTTCTTAAGTTGAACTTTCTGGTTAGATCTTTTATTTGAGTTTTACCTGTGCATTATATGAGTGCTTATTGTATGCTTGTTTGTTTGCGATAGAGTACCCGGAGTGCGCCGCTTGCTACTTCGAATCTCTAGGTTTCACGGATCATCTGCAAGGCAAGTAACACTTTGATCATACCTCTTTACTACCCAGTTTTATTGCATTAGATCAATCCCCCAAACAATTGCATGATTAGGATCTGATTAATATATGGGTTTTGGGAAGTAGATGAGGTAGTACCTATCACATGTTTTATTATCAAACCTTTGGGAGTTACTTCTACATTTGCTTATATTGCTATGCTATGCTAGTAGACGTGGATTGGGTGAGTGTATCCATGACACATGTGAGATTTTTAATTAATGGTTTACTTAAGGTGGCAACTTAAATTCACATCTGTGTGGATTGAAGCACCTGGGGGAACCGAGTGTTGCCTGTATTTTTGGAAATCCCGGGGTACCATGTGATTCTCCTATGGACCGCCACCCAGGCTCAAAGGGATCATGCGATTATTCATGCTAGAAACTTCCGTGTGCAGCCGCAAGCTACTATGGGCTCTAGCATAGTTGAGTATGTTGCGTGAGCTCTTGAAGAGGTAGACTAGCAGATGTAGGGGATGTAGGTTGGTTCTGTCTACCCGGAGTAGAGAGATAATGCTTCTGAAAGACTGTGTCTCGGTCATCCATTTCTCAAACACCATGTAGTGCGAGAAATCAAGCGGAGGAGATCGAGTCTTGCGGGGAAAAGTGCGCAAACCTCTGCAGAGTGTATAAACTAATCATGGTTAGCCGTGTCCCCGGTTATGGACGTTTTGAGTATCTAGTACTTGGATTTTCATGTGAATATCATCATGTTACTTAATTAATTTTTGTTGGGTTAATGATGATGCTTAATTGGGATTGAGTTGGAGTAACCTTCTGAATGTTTAACAACCACCATGATAGTTAAATAAAAAGTATTCCTTTGTTGTAGGGAAAATTTGGCTTTATGCAAAACTGTAACCATAGAGGTTTCCACCGGCCATATATGCATGTAGTGATAGCATTATTCTGTTCATTACTCTCTATGTGTTACATTGCCAACATATTCCATGTGCTGACCCGTTTTCGGGCTGCAACGTTCATGTTGCGGACTTTTCAGACGACGAGTAAGGTGCCTTAGGTAGTGATCTTATACTCAGTGATGTCGTTGGAGTTGATGGACTCACTTATCTTCCAAGCCTTCCGCTGTTATCGCTATTAGATGGCCTTAAGCCATATCTATTGTAATAAGTTATCTTTTCAGACATTTGATGTAATAAGTGTGTGATTGCTAATCTGTTATAAATCCTTCAAGTACTGTGCGTGTCAGCATTACCGATCCAGGGATGACACTGATGCACAAAAATCAGATTGTTTGAGGTCTGGTCGCTATAGTCAAATACCTTACCCAGGGTGCAAGACGGGGATGGGGATGGGATAGCATTACCTGTGCATGTTACCCATTTTACCGGTGAAGGCCTTACATGTGGCCTCTAAAGTTAGTAGACCCCATGTAATTCCCGCTCTAAGGCCATAGTTCTCCCTAAGTGGTTTTGGTGATTCATGACAATGCTTTTACGGACTAATCGTGTGCACTGAGCATTTCAGATATCTCATGTATAGGAACAAGAAGATTCAGTGCCCCTCGGAGCTTTTCAAAGACGACATTTTTATATGTTTCTTTTCAGTGGAATTGAGTCGTAGGAAAGTCATACAATTAAGAGGGGGTCTGCTTTGGAAAGTTTAGGGTGGAATCAAGACGTACACATCTGTCCTTTGCACCACCTTTCCTTACTTCATTGGAGCACCGGCTGTTCCCCTTGTCATTGCAAAGATGATGGCCTCCCAGTGCTACTGGTCTGTGGCTTGCGACAGTACTTCTCAAGGGAGCAGTAGTACCGCAGTTGGCCATGGTAGTACCACAAGTGCGATAGTACTGCTCCTGGATCATGGTAGTACCGTGGCCTATGGCCCAGTGCTGTGGCATGAGCGGATATAGGGGCGGAAGTAATTTTTTAATTCCGCACCCTACGCAGTAGTACCGCTCCCTGTGAGCTGTAGTACCGTGCCAGATTTTTGCACTGAGCAAAACTCGGCGGAAGTAGCCACAGATGTAATTTTATTAGTCCGTGCCTTCCTAGCCCAAGATGAGCCCTGCCTTGCGACAGTACCGCAAGGGTGCGCGGTAGTACCGCTCCGGTGGTTCTATCGCTTGCTGCCTTTTGCAACAGGGCCTCACCTGGCCCATGCCGCAACAGCGGTAGTACGGCAATAACCAACGGTAGTACCGCAAGCCAGTGTGGTAGTACCGCGGGTCTGTGCGGTAGTACCACATGTTGCATGCTGAGTTGGTGGGTAATGGTTGGATTTGTCCTCTCACTATATAAGGGGGGTCTTCTTCCCCAAGTTGACTACCTCTTCCCTTCCTAAGCTCCATTGTTGCTCAAAGCTCCATTTTCGCCCAATCTCTCTCCCTAGCCAATCAAACTTGTTGATTTTCTATGGATTGGTTGAGAAGGCCTCGATCTACACTTCCACTAAGAGAACTTTGATTCCCCCCACTAACCCCTTGCGGATCTTGTTACTCTTGGGTGTTTGAGCACCCTAGACGGTTGAGGTCACCGCGGAGCCATATTCCATTGTGGTGAAGCTTTGTGGTGTTGTTAGGAGCCTCCAATTAAGTTGTGGAGATTGCCCCAACCTTGTTTGTAAAGGTTCGGTCGCTGCCTCCAAGGGAACCAATAGTGGAATCACGGCATCTCGCAATGTGTGAGGGCGTGAGGAGAATACGATGGCCCTAGTGGCTTCTTGGGGAGCATTGTGCCTCCACACTGCTCCAACGGAGATGTACTTCCTCTCAAAGGGAAGGAACTTTGGTAACACATCCTCGTCTTCATCGGCTCCACTCTTGGTTATGTCTTACCTTTACTTGTGCATGCTTATGTTGTGTTGTATCCCTTGATTTCTTGTGTGCTTGTTGTTGTTGCATCATATAGGTTGCTCACCTAGTTGCATATCTAGACAACCTACTTTGATGCAAAGTTTAAATTGGTAAAGAACAGCTAAAATTTGTTGGTTGCCTATTCACCCCTCCCCCTAGTCAACTAAGTTGATCCTTTCAATTGGTATCAGAGCCTCATCTCTTTATTAAAGACCTCACCGTCCGAAGAGTATGGTTGACGCCGTAGACGGTGGAGGGGAGCACTCCGGTGTGAATCCGTTCTCTTCTACGGCCGTTGGGGGATCCTCGGTCTCTCGTGAGGAATTCAATGAGGCTTGGGACATAATGAAAACCTCCATGACGACCGAGATTGAAGGCATGTTCAACAAGTTCTTTGAAGGCCTTAAATTATCCACCGCACCAATGAAAGTGGGTGATCCCGCTAACAAGGTGAAGGATGCTAACTCCGACAAGGGGGAAGCTACTAGTGACAAAGTTCCCTTACCTAGTGGTAGAAATGGAAGTGGCATCTTTGCCCATGTTGAACCTCCACTTACTTATGGAGGATCGGTTCCCTCCACTCATTTGAATCATGTTGGTCCTCCTCCTAAGATTGTGAAAAATGAGGATTTTGACTCTTGGGTCTATCGCTTTAAACATCATTTAAATCATGTTAATACTAATCTTTGGAGAATCGTTGAGCAAGGTTTCTATCCGCATGACCCAAGCAACTTCACCCCTAGAGAAGTCGTGGATCATCAATTCAACGAGAATGCTCTCTTTGTCATCCAAGATGCAATTCCATCCGAAGATATTGCGCATCTCCGACCTTTCACCATGGCCAAGGAAGCATGGCAACATGTTGCTTCCATTTACAAGGGAAGCACAAGCATTCAATGCTCCAACTATGAAGTGGTGCAAGATGAATCCAATGAGTTTGCAATGAATGAAGATGAAGAACCTCGTAAGCTTTACCAGAGATTAACCACTCTCGCGGTCTCACTCCAAGATCATGGGAGCAAGGATACAGATGACAATTGGATCAAGCGCAAGTTTCTCAAGGCCAGGATGCCTTACCACAAGGCCATGTCCTCCGTCATCCATCAAAGGCTGGACTTCCACACCTTGTCCTCAAGTGAAGTGTTGGATGAGTTTGTGGCAATGAGGTTCTTGGACAAGACCGTCGACAATGCGGTGTTGTGTTCTCAAAGAGCAAAGAAGCCCAACCTTGCCTTGAAGTCCAAGGCTAGTGTGGAAGAAGAGGAGAGTAACCCCGAAGATACAAAATATGCTTATCATGAGCACATGGCTCTCACTTCAAGGCAATTTTGGAGCAAGAAAAACTCAAGGCCCAATTTCAACGAAAACAACTCAAGTGGCGCCAAGGGCAAGCAACGTGTGAGGACTTGCAATAATTGTGGCAATGTGAGCCACTTTGTTGCGGAGTGCCCATATGAGAAGAGGGTAGACAATGGTGGCAAACTCATCCAAAAAGACAAAGCCAAGTCCTTCCCCAACAAGAACAACTTCACCAAGAAGACTCCTCCCAAGGGGTTGGTGGCACAAGAAGAGTACAATGAGGATGATGATGAAGACGGTGAGTAGGTTGCCATGGCCTCCGTTGCCATTGCGACAACTCCACGGGTGTCCCTCTTCGACTCACCCAATGAGAACATCACCGCCAAGTGCCTCATGGATAAAGCACCAACAAGGCAACCTCCAACATTGAAACTACCATCATTACTAATCCTTCTTTGACAGATTGCGTTGATGAAAGTGAGGGGTCTAATGAGGAGGAAAATGAATTTGAGTCTTTTATGAGTAAGCTTAAGGGTAAATCCAAGAAGCACTTTGTTGCTCTCTTGGAACAACTTGGTGAAGCCAATGATATGATTGAGGCTCATGAAGAAATCATATCTAAGATGGAGGGGCATAGTCGTGACTATGCCAATGAGATTTCGGATCTCTCTAACATGCTTGAGGAAGAGCGCGATCATCGTTTGGCTCTTGAGGAGTCACACAATGATGACCATGCTAAATTGAAGAAAGATCTTGATCATGCTCTTGTTGTATCTCGTGTGCTAAATTCTGAGAAGGCCAAACTTGGGGTTGATCTTGCTAGACTCAAGGAGGAGTTTGATATACTTGACAAGGCTCACAAGGCCTTGAAGGGTACTCATGCTAGCCTTAAAGAGTCTCATGATCAACTCCAAGTTAAGCTAACCAAGGAGAAAGCCACTTTTCCTCATATGGTTTTAATTGATAATGCAAATGCTACTAACCCATGTTGTGAGCATGTGCATCTTGTGGAGGAGAATGCAAAGTTGAAGGAGCAGCTTGAGAAAGGCCTTGTGTCTTGCATACAAGGTGAGAAGAACCTCAACGACCTTTTGAGCAATCAAAAGGAAGTTGTGGCAAAGGAGGGAATTGGGTTCGCACCCAAGTCCAAGAACAAGAAGAAGAATGACAAGGCCAAATGACCTCCTCCTCTCAAGCAAACTTCTGTGAAGGAGGGAGAGGGTGCTTCTAAGGAGAAGAACAACAATGTAAAGGGTGGTGGTGTCAAGAAGGGCAATGCCACCCCTTCCAACAAAGCCGGCGACTTTAACCCTTCTTATGTGTTATGCCGTGCTAGTGATGGGCATGTTTATGCTAAATTTGTTGGTTCTCCTTATGAGTACATTGAATGGTCTATTTGGGTTCCTAAGACCCTTGTTACTAACATCAAAGGACCCACTACAAAATGGGTACCTAAAACCAAGCATTAAACTCTTGTACGTGTTTGCTTCCGGTGGGGGGTCATGGTTGCTCGATAGTAGAGCCACAAATCATATGACCAGAAGTAAGGACTTGGTGGTGGACGTGCACAAGATTCCATCTATACCCACCAATGTTGAGTGGGGTGATGCCTCATCTTCTAAGGTATTGGGTCTTGGCAAGGTTGTCATTTCTCATGATCTCACGATCGAGAAGGTCATGCTTGTTGAGTCCCTTGCGTACAATTTACTTTCCATTCATCAACTTGCACTAATGGGCTTTGCCACTTTCTTTGATATTGATACTGTGGCCCTCTTGTGGAGCAAGACTCTTAAAGTAGCCTTTGTTGGGCATGTCGAGAATGGTCTTTATGTGATCAACTTTTCGGAGCGACCCACTAAGACCGCGACATGCCTAATGGCTAAAGTTGACGTGGGGTGGCTGTGGCATCGCCATTTAGACCATGTCAATATGAGATCTTTACAAAGTCTTCTCAAGGGGGACCATGTCCGTGGACTAACAAATGTTAGTTTTGCCAAAGATCGTGCTTGCAATGCTTGTATCGAAGGAAAGCTACATGAGAAGGCTCACCCTCGCACGACTATCATTAACTCGAAGAGGCCTTTGGAGCTCCTTCACTTGGATCTCTTTGGGCCTATATCCTTTGATAGTCTTGGGTGTAGAAAGTATTGCTCGGTGATTGTGGATGATTACTCAACATACACTTGGGTATAGTTCTTCAAGAGGAAGAGTGAGACCCAACAAACCGTCATTGACTTTGCAAATGAAGCTCAACGCCAACACAACACAATGATCTTGACGATAAGAAGTGTCAACGGCACCGAGTTCAAGAACTACACCTTGTATGAGTTTCTTAGTGATGAGGGGATCAAGCATCAATATTCCGCACCATACACTCCTCAACAAAATGGTGTAGCGGAGAGGAAGAACCGGACGTTGATGGATGCGGCAAGGACCATGATGGTGGAGTTCAAGTCTCCATACAACTTTTGGGCCGAAGCCATCAACACCGCGTGTCATGCATCCAATCGGCTCTACCTCCGCAAAGGCTTGAACAAGACTCCATATGAGATATTCACCGGTAACAAACCCAACCTCAAGTACTTCCAGGTGTTCGGGTGTAAGTGTTTCATTCTCAAGAAAGGTGCTCGTTTGTCTAAATTTGAGGCTAGAGCTCATGAGGGCATATTTGTTGGTTAGGCTACAAACTCTCATGCTTACCATGTCCTCAACGAGTCCACGAGACTTATTAAGGAGACGTGTAGTATGGAGTTTGATTTGAATAACGGCTCCCAAGTGGAGCAAAGTGGTACTTGTGATGTTGGTGATGAAATTCCTCCCCAAGCCATAAGAAGAATTGGTGTTGGTTATATCCACCCAGTGAGGAACCCCTTGTGGCCGAAGGAGAAGGACAATGTTCCACTCAAGTGGAACCATCACCAACCCAAGACCCACACACTTCCGAAGAACAAAGTGAAGGCCCTCAACCAAATGAACAAGATCAAGGGCAAGATTAACCACATGATGGTGGTGAACCACCAAGTGATGCCCAAGGTCAAGTTCTCATCACCGAGCAAGTTCAAGATCAAGAGCAAGCTCAAGATCGATAACAAGCTCAATACCATGCTCAAGATGATCAAGTTTTCGCTCCTCAACTCACTCCTGAGGAGGAATTGGAGCGTTGTGCCGCTAAGATTGCATACAAGCTCACTACCAAAGATCATCTCATGAAGAATGATCTTGGAAGCTTAAGAAAGGGGGTAAGCACTCATAGACAATTAGCAAACTATTGTGAACATCACGTGTTTATTTCTTGTGTTGAACCCCAAAAGGTCTATGAGGCACTCGAGGATCCGGATTGGCTTAATGCCATGCATGAAGAACTCAACAACTTCGAGCACAACAGGGTGTGGAGATTCGTGCCAAGGACAATGGGGAACCATAATGTCATTGGAACCAAGTGGATATTCAAGAACAAGCAAGATGCTCATGGAATTATTGTTCGCAACAAGGCTTGTTTGGTAGCACAAGGCTACTCCCAAGTCGAGGGTATCGACTACGACGAAACATTTGCTTCCGTTGCTCGCCTTGAATCTATTCGTTTGTTGATTGCTTATGATTCTCAACATAACTTCAAGTTGCAACAAATGGATGTGAAGAGTGCTTTTCTTAGTGGTCCTATTAATGAGTTGATGGATGTCAAACAACCCCCCAGGTTCGAGGATCCCTATTTCGCCGATCATGTGTACCAACTTGATAAGGTACTCTATGGCCCTAAACAAGCCCCACGTGCATGGTATGACCACCTTACCAAGTTTTTGCAAGATTGTGGGTTTGAAATTGGGTAAATTGACCCCACTCTTTTTACTAAGAAGGTCAAAGGGGAGTTGTTTGTGTGCCAACTATATGTTGATGATATTATCTTTGGTTCCCCTAACAAAGCTTTCAATGAGGAATTTGCCTCTCTCATGACCTCAAAGTTCAAGATGTCCATGATGAGAGAGTTGAAATTCTTTCTCAGGTTCGAAGTCAAGCAAAAAAGAGAAGGAACCTTCATCAACCAAGCCAAATACACTCAAGACATGCTCAAAAGATTCAAGCTAAGTGATATCAAGCCGGCTTCCACTCCAATGCCCGTCAAATGCCAACTTGACATAGATCCCAATGGTAAAGCGGTGGACCAAAAGGTATATCGCTCCATGATTGGCACCTTGCTTTACCTTTGTGCATCTAGACCGGATATCATGTTGAGTGTGGGAATTTGTGCACGGTTTTGAGCCACACCTAAGGAAAGCCACTTTTGTGCCGGTCAAGCAAATCTTTCGATATTTGGCTTATACCCCAAACTTTGGCTTATGGTACCCAAGAGGAGCTAACTTCAACCTTGTGGGATTTTCGGACTCGGATTGGGAGGGAGACAAAGTGGATAGGAAGTCAACTTTCGGAGGGTGCCAATTCCTTGGTTGCTCTTTGGTGAGTTGGTCTTCTAAGAAGCAAAGTTGTGTGTCTCTCCTATCCACTGAAGCAGAGTATGTGGCCGCCGGTAGTTGTTGTGCACAAATTCTATGGATGAGGAAAACTTTAAAGGATTACGGTGTCATTTGTGACAAAGTGCCTCTTTGGTGTGACAATGAAAGTGCCATCAAGATTTCTCTCAACCCGGTGCAGCACTTCAAGACAAAGCATATTGAGATTCGGTATCACTTCATCCGGGATCACATTAGGTGAGGGGAGATTAAGCTCAACTATGTCAACACTCATGATAACCTTGTAGATATCTTCATGAAGCCCTTGGATGAAGCAAGATTTCGTGAGTTAAGGCATGAGCCAAATATCATTGATTCGAGCGATGTGGCTTGAACCCTTGCACACCCCACCATACGCATCTTGATGTCTTGTTTAGGTGTAGGCATGGACATAGGGGGAGTGTTGTTCTCTCAATGAACTCTCCCTCGCCCCATTATGCATAAATTGATAATGTCATTTACATTAGCCATTTTTTATGGTACTTGTGCTTCAAAGACGAGTTTTGGTCATGGGCCCAAGGATAATTCTTTGTGGTGCCATACCAATTGACTCAAACATAGGTGGCTTCGGCCACCGCCCTCTCTTTAGAGAGGTTGTGTTTCGTGTTTGGTCCTTGTTGTCTTTTGCCTTTTTCCTTGAGCTGAGCTTGTGCTTGTGTTGCCTCGTGTGTAAGCTCTTTTGTGTGTCCGGTTGCTTGAAGGTTGCATTGCAAAGGCCGTGTTCTTTTCTGTTTTTCGAAACTTTCACTTTCTTGGGTTTGTGTCGGAGTAATGGGCCACGGGTAGGCTAACCCAAGTCCCAGAACCTTTCAAGACATCGGGGCAGACTGCGCCCCTCAAGTATTTACGGTGACTCCAAGATGGCCGAGTCCCAGAGGCGACTCCCATTCAAGACGAGTCCAAGAGGCGACTCCAAGATGGCCGAGTCCCAGAGGCGACTCCCATTCAAGCCGAGTCCAAGAGGTGACTCCAAGATGGCCGAGTCCCAGAGGCGACTCCCATTCCAGTCGTGTCCCAGAAGCAACTCCGAGGAAGCCGACTGTGGGGAGTCGGCCCGCGACTTCCAACCACCCCGATAATTAAAGGTGGGCATAGACACAGTGCGTCGTACCCGCGGAGATCTCCGCCCGGCGCGGCACTGTTGCCATGCCGGCCCTGACATCAGCCCTTGGGGCGGGGCTCTGTGCCCATGATGCCTTGTCTGTACGGCCCGGAGACAGTGGGACCTACCAGTCAACGAGAGTATTGAAGACGGCGGGAGCGCCGAGAGTCGGACCCGTTGGGAGTCGGCCCCCCGAAGCCGGCCGACCCCTCCCACGGGCCCCACACGCCATTAACCAGATGCAACCGAGGGATGGCCACAGTGATCGCCCGCAGGCGGCGGCACTGTTGCCATGACCCACTGACCAAGCATGCGTCATTAGGAGCACGGCTACAGTGATCTGCAGCCGGCAGGACCCGCCCGCGGCGGACACGGGCTGACGCCCTCGTACCAGGCCAGTCGGCGGGACCCACCAGTCGGCGGGCCCCAGGAGTCGGCGGAGAAGATGGCGCTTGAGAGACAGACGGATGGGACCCGCGCCCAGCCGGTTTACCATTGTACCCTTGGGGGGTAGGCCTATATAAACCCCCAGGGCACCCATGCAAAGGGTTCGCATCCAGTAGCATTAGACAGACCACACAGGAGGGAAAGAGCTAGCCTTGCCCTCTCCCACCTCCAGAAACAGCTCCAGGAGCACCATTGTATTCACTTTGCCTTAGTGATCATGCGGAGACCCCGCGGAGCAGTAGTAGGGGTGTTATCTCCTCGGAGAGCCCTGAAGCTGGGTAAGATCCGCCGGCGTGCATGTCTTCGCCTCATCCCGTTTCCAGGCACCGGTGACGTTCTACTCGCCCCCACCATGATAAGCCATCCTTTGGCATATGTCGCACCCAACCCCCGACATTTGGCGCCCACCGTGGGGCCTGGTGCACCGTCGTCCGGAGATCTGTTCTGGACGGGAACCTTCTTCCTCCCTGGCGAGCGCAGCCAGCCAAGCTCGCCAGACGGAGTCTGCATCGACATGCTACGCGGCGCTGAGGCCGCCTGTGCGGCGAGCAGCCTCGCTGAACTTGTCGGCGAGGTTCACCTGTCCGATGAGCCTGCATCCGATGTAGGCACGGGTGGCCCCGAGAGTCTCCTCGCGGACCTCCTCGACCAACTCCACGTCGCCGGTGAGCCTGCCGTGGACTTGGAGTCCGTAGGCTCCACCGACCCGATGCTGGTCGACTCCGATGCCGTGTCGCTTGACACTTTCCCCACCAACGTGGTGGTCTATGAAGAGCCGCTTCCTCACGAGGAGAGCGGCGGAAGCACCGTCATGGAGGTGCTCGTCATCAGTCACGATGAGCGCTCCGGTGAGGAAGCTCAGGACCCGCTCGCCGCGGCCCTGCAAGACCTGACTACGCCCATTCCAGAGGACGTCGACCCCAAGACGCTGGAGACACGCCGCCTTCAGATCATCGAAGGCGCCAAGAAGCTGGCGAGCATGAGGCGCTTGTCAGAAGCCTACTAGCGCGAAATGGATCGCACCATGGGCGGCTCGCCGGCTCCGACTGAGCCTAGCCGCCTAGGCACGGTCCGACAACGTGGCGCGGCCATCGCCGACTTGTTCGGGGCCAATCACCCCGCATACGCCACCCTTGCAGAGAACATCCGCGCCGCCCAAGCGGCGACCGACGAGCTGAAGAACTTCGAAGGCGAAGAGCGCCGCATGATGATGGAGCGAGTCCAGCAGCTCCTCGACGCAGTTGCTGCGCAGAACGCGGCCGGCGGCCGCACTGAGGCGCCACAGCAGCTAAACGACGACTTGCCTCCCCGCCGAGATCAGGGCGCGACGTATCGAACACCGACCGGTGGAGTCCGCGGAAGAAAAGACAAAGAGTCGGCTGTCAGTCGCAGTCGGACTCGCATCACCATCGAGCATGATCAAGACGGTCGTCCGAGAGCAGTGGAGCGGCAGGACGACTACCTGCCTCCCCCACCCAGAAGAGAACGGCGAGTTTCCCCGCCGCCTGTTGAGCATCCGACTCTCGGTGGCCGCCTTGGCCGCCGAGAGGGAGTCAGAGAGAATGACGCCAGCCATCGGATCGACCGACTCCACCGATCCCTGGCACTGGAAGAAGAAGATGAGCTGGGTTCGCCTTGCTTTGGACCCCGCATCCGAGACGAGCCCTTCCCCAAAGGGTTCACTGTCACATCCCTAGCTGCTGGTAGTGCTCTAGGCTAGCTTCATGTCTGCATCATGTTTAAATTATTGAAACCTGAACTGAGGAATTTTGGAAGCCTCAAAAACTTAAATAAAAGAGGGGCAAAAACCCTAGAAATCTCATTCATTGCTCCAAAGTGCTCTTCTTAAATGTTTGATAATTTTGGTAAGGGTTCTGGTCCCAACCAAAATATTGAACATTTTTAAGGTTTTATTTTTGGGACTTTGGATTTAATTCATTAGCTATTTGAATTTGAATTATATTCATATAATTAGAATATAATTTCAAATACCCCTGAAATATTTTATAAGCTTTTGGAAAAGTCCATCTAGCAATATAAAATATTCAGAGGAGTTTTTGGCATTGTTTGAATTATTTTAAATTCAAAACAGTGGCAAAATAAATTAAATAAAACAAAACAGAAGAAAAAAATAAAACAGAGCAGAAAGCCACTCGGCCACTTACCTAGCGCCACTTACCTGGCCCAGCTCCATCTGGCCGGCCCAGCCCACCTCCTCCCCCTTGTCCTCTTCCTCCTCTGCCAGGAGGACGAACAGAGGCGAGGCGTGGCGCGCGCCCGAGAGGCCCCGGCCACCTCCTGCTTCCCGGCCACCTCCTGCTTCCCCCGGCCTCCCTAGCAACGCCACGACGAGGCCTCATGTCCCCTCGCTCCTCTTCCTCCCCCGCTGCATCCCCTCTCTCCTCTGCTCCCTCTCTCTCGCCCGAACCCGAACGCAGCCATCGCCGCCGACTAGAACCACCGCGGCCACAGGCCCTCCCTCGCCTCGCCGACGTGTCCATGGCCTCCGCCTCAACGCCCTCGTCCTCCCCGTCGACTCACTCGACGCCGGACGCCTCAAAACACCGTCACCGGTCTCTTCTTCATCGCCGGCCGCCGCGGACCCCCATCGTCGACTCGTCACCGTCCGGCCTTCCCCGAGCCCGCTTCGATGTCTACTGCAACCGCCGTGAGCCACCGAACCTTTTCCCCTCTCCGTTCTCACTCTCGTGCGCCGTAGCCGCCACCCCTTGCTCGCCCATATGCGCCGCCGCCTGTGACCGCCGCCGACGAGTCTCCGGCCACCTAGCGGTCCGGCCGTCGTGCTCAACTCCCTTCCCGCGCCACGTAGAGCACATAGGTGCCCCGCACGAGTCTCCCCGGCCACCATAGCGTCAACCCCGAGCTCACCCGAGCTCCGGCGACCGCCAAGGTCGACGCCGGCGACAACTCCGGCCACCCCCGCACCCAACGCCTGCACCACTCGACGCGCGAGTCCACCAGCGTCACGTAGATGCCCTCCGCCGGCCGTTTGGTCGCCGGAGATGCAAACCCGAGGCTCGCCGCCGCGGTTGGCCTCGCCGGCGTCAAGTCGCCGGTGGGGTTGACCCCGTTGACAGTTGACTTGCTGGGCCCAGTTTGACCCTGGGTCACTGACATGTGGGCCCTAGTGCCCTAATCTTTAATTAAACTAAACTAAACCCCCCCTGTTTAACCCGTGTCACTGACGTGTGGACCCCACACGTCAGGTTTGACCTGGACCGCCCTGTTGACCTGATGACGTCAGGGTGAGGTCATGCTGACGCCATATTCCTTTTCTGGAATTTAGTTTATTTTATAATAATCAGGAAATTCCAGAAATAGCTAAAAACTTCAATAAATCATAGAAATTCAACCGTAACTCCAAATTAAATAAATTATATATGAAAAATTATCAGAAAAATTCAAGGAATCCATCTGTACCATTTTCATGCATGTTAGAACAACTTATCACTACTGTTTAGGGCAAATGAAGTGAATGGCATTTAAATAATCACATATGGGGTTTGAATTTGAATCTTGTAATCAAACCAGCCCCATTTAACTTGTTGCTAGATGCATTAGCCCAAAACACATTCATATTGCCATGTCATAGCATGCATCATATTGTGCATTGCATTGACTGTGTTTTTCTCAGTTGCCGGTGATTGCCCCCTCTCGATAGACGTGATACCGACGATGTGATCGATGACACCGATGAAGAGTTATATTATCTTCAGAAGTGCCAGGCAAGCAAAAAACCCCTTGTTCATTCCGATAAAATCCCACTCTCTCGCTCCTGCTCTCTTTTACTGCATTAGGACAACAACGACATATTTGTTACTTGCTGTGGTAGCTGAACCCCTTCATCCTTTGCATGACCTGTCATTGCCACAGTAAATAGATGAAACCCACTAGCATGAGTAGGAGTTGTTTGAGCCCTGATGTGCCTACTCATTCATGCTTGTTTGTCATGCCTGCTAGTGCTTAGAGTTGAGTCAGGTCTGATTCATCGGGGATGAATCAGAGGCGCGTGAACATGTCCTACTGTGTGTGAGCTAAGTGTGTGAACATGATTTGGTAAAGGTAGCGGTGAGAGGCCATGTAGGAGTACATGGTGGGTTGTCTCATTGCAGCCGTCCTTAGGAACTGAGTTCTGTGTTTGTGATCCATGACCAGTTACTACCACACATTGGGTTCCGGTAACTCGACCCCTCTCGACTTATTAATCAACATGATCTCTGTCCAGGAGTTGCAACTAGTTTCTGGTGTTTGTAGGTAGTGTTAGTAGTCTACCAAGTGGCACCCGATACAGGTGGGCTTGGGACAGACTAGGCACAGTGGCCCGGTGTACCAAGTGGCACCCGGTTGGTGGGCTTGGGAACCCTGCACACATCGTTTGGGGCCGTAAGCGACACCCCGGCCGGATCTCCTTGCGGATGGAACCCGAATAGGCGATAAACCTGGACTAGAGACTTGTTCGGTTAGTCAGGTCGTGGCCGACTCCCTCGCCCGGCTTCCGCTTGAAGGTTGCCGAGGTACATGACGTGTACAGGGCGGTAAGTGGCGGGAGCGTGTGTGAAGAAGTACACCCCTGCAGGGTTAACATCATCTATTCGAATAGCCGGATTCCTCGGATATGGAAACTTGGACCCCTTGTATAGTTCATAGACAAGTGAAAGTGGATACTCTAAAATACGCAAGATAAGTGTGAGTGCTATGGATGGCGTTCTCGTAGGGAGACGGGAGCGGATCCATAGTGGTGTATTGATATGGTGAATATGTGGACTCGTGTGCGCCACCTCAAAAGAGTTACTTGCAGTCGTAGTCTAGGTTAGCCACCGAGTCAAAGCTGGCTTGCTGCAGTTAAACTCCACCACCCCCCTTTGTTGATAATGATGCATAAGTAGTTAGTTCTGATGTAAGTCTTGCTGGGTACATTTGTACTCACGTTTGCCTATTTTATGTTTTTGCAGAGAGACTACGGTCTCGCTAGTAGTTCCGCGTGGACTTCGACGTTTAGCTTGATACCTCAGCTACGATCTTGTGCCCCGGCAGGATCTGGTAGATAGTCAGGCTTCTCAGCCCTTTTCATTTATAGATGTCTGTACTCAGACATGATAGCTTCCGCTTGTGCTTTGACTTGTATGCTCTGATTGTTGGGTCATGAGACCCTTGTTTGTAATATCTCGCTCCTCGGAGCCTATTGAATAAATTACTTGAGTCGTAGAGTCATGTTGTGATGCCATGTTGTATTTGCACATATCGAGCATATTGTGTGTATGTTATTGAAATGCTTGGTATGTGTGGGATCTGACCATCTAGTTGTTTATCTTTAGTAGCCTCTCTTACGGGGAAATGTCTCCTAGTGTTTCCACCGAGCCATGGTAGCTTGCTACTGCTCCGGAACACTTAGGCTGGCCGGCATGTGTCCTTCTTCGTTCATGTGTCTGTCCCTTCGGGGAAATGTCACGCAATTAATACCGGAGTCCTGTTAGCCCGCTACAGCCCGGTTCACCGGAGTCCTGCTAGCCCAGTGCTACAGCCTGGATTCACTCGCTGATGACCGACACGTTCAATGCTGGGTCATGGATGCCTGTCCCGGTAAGTCTGTGCCACTTTGGGTTTACGACTAGCCATGTCAGCCCGGGCTCCTTATCATATGGATGCTAGCGACACTGTCATATACGTGTGCCAAAAGGCGCAAACGGTCCCGGGCAAAGGTAAGGCGACACCCGTGGGAATACCGTGCGTGAGGCCGCAAAGTGATATGAGGTGTTACATGCTAGATCGATGTGGCATTGAGTCGGGGTCCTGACAGCGTTGGTATCAGAGCTTGACTGCCTGTAGGATTACCAAGCCAAACTGGTCGAAGTTGAGTCTAGAAATTCTTTAGTTATATAAGGGAATTGATTGTGGGATGGAACGTAAGGCTCTCTTTACTCCTTATACCTCATGCCCTTCTGATCTGAGTCATCTTATCTTTCCTACGGGGATTAAGAACTAGGCTATCTCTTCTTTCTATTAGGATCACGTGTTACTAATCCGTAGACTTAAGATTGTTGGGTTTAAGTCTCAGTTCAGTTCCTACTACTTCCGTATGTTAATTGTTGATCTCGAGACCTTGATATTGTGCTTCTGAGTGGTTATGCCACCATTTTTGTGAATGTCTCAAATCTTTTCCGAGCATTTACAGCCGTTATGCTGTCCGAGTCATTCCAGGTTTCTAAATAGTCTGATGCATTTGCAAAATCCTTTCCCTCTGGTTTCGATGCTCCTTCATGCCAACTCAATCACACTAATTGTTGAGTTGAGGTATTCTACTGCCTCGACCTTTATGTTGGAATAATTATTATGACCCTAGGTGTCTCAGGGGATCATCTAGTGGTCTAGCCATGAATTGTGTTTCCAGTGTGATGATTCTGGCCATCATTCTCGAAAGCATCCCGTGATGCTATTTAGTAATAGGTATTCTGTTCCTGGGTTCTTGAACCCGAGATTCACTCTACCTACTTCATGTTGATAGTAATTGCTTATGCCTTTAGGATATTAGTAACCTTTGCGATAGTCCTTGAAGTCCATGGTATCTTCTTCTTCCAAATACCATGAACTACTTATGGCAGAAGTTCCTCGTTGAACTGAAATATCACAACAGGATTATTCTTGAGGAGTTCTCCATTCATAAATCGTGACTCTGCCAGTTCTACCTTTCTGCATGGGTTATCCGGAAGAAACATGTTGAACTTGGTTCGACATACTAATCTATGCGTCCACAACTCAGAAAATTATATGATCCTTTGAGTTGTTCTCTTTAGTTGCATTCTGACCCTCGTCTATCAATTGATAGTCAAGAGTATGCGTGCGTTCGTTTATCAATGCTTATTACTCTTGTGGTCCGTCAAGCCATTCTGTCCTGAATGACTTGGAGAAACAAACTCCAGTACCTCATCCATATTTAGGATTGGGTCAAAGTAGTTGTGTTCCGCAGATCAAGTTACAATCCAGCTTCTGGTCTGCTCTACCCTGAAGTATTACCTTCTTTATGACAGGAATTTCATGAGAATTGCACCACCTCTTGTGAATTCTTGACATAGTGATACTTCTCGCCATCCTTTTTCATTCCTCGGTTCCGTGTTGTTGCAGCCGGAGTGCCGACAAGTGAATCATGATGTGTGAACTCCATACTCCTAGCAACCCCATTGCTTGGTAGTTAATGGACAATAATCTTATTCCTAGTATGTTGGTTATTGAATCATCATTCTAAGACTAATCGTGCTATCTAGTCCTTATTTCCGGTGCACCCTTCGATCAATGAGTTAGGATTGTGTCAAGTCCTCACTCATTTGATCATATCATCTTGCCCTGAAAAGCAAGATTGTTCTCGATCTTAGTAACATATCGGTGGTTCGTGATTTTCCGAATATCTTCTCGAAAGTATCACCAGGTTGTCACCTGACTGTTATGTTAAGCCCGTGATCAAGTTGGTTTATCCTGTAAACCACCCTTTCCCCAAGAATCTGTGTTGGATACCCCTGAGCTAGTTGGCTATTGTCTTATCAATCCTTTGATTTGAGTGTGGGCTATCGTCAAATCAAATCAGAACCAACGATATTCGTAATGTTGTCTTACTCGTGGTTTTTCCTCGAGCATACACCATTACATCTTTGGCCTGACCAATGCTATCACTTGTTCACTCAACTATGGAATTCTTTTTAAAAGGAAACCCAGATGAATTGTTGTTGAGCCCATTGACAACATCCTTATCTCCTCCATGATTTTGTTGGACATTAAGCTAGTGTTGGAAACTTTTGAAAGCATTTTCTTCATGCTAGCTCATGAAGTATTTGTTTGATGAAAGGAGTGACTTCCTCTTGTACACGTGCATT
The DNA here is from genome assembly GCF_018294505.1 of Triticum aestivum. Lineage (NCBI taxonomy): Eukaryota > Viridiplantae > Streptophyta > Magnoliopsida > Poales > Poaceae > Triticum > Triticum aestivum. The sequence continues at coordinate 434,143,007 of NC_057810.1, read as the reverse complement.
TGGTGAAAGTTGCCGCCGTGGATTTGAGAAAGTTAGTTTTGCTTCCTCTGGAATCATCCCAAGTCAGTCATGCACACGTGCGAAGTATTCTGTGGTCTGGAGACTTGCAACCTTCATTCCATATGTGTCCCGAGCACACCAAGCCACTGATTGATTTGTTCAAGGAGAAGAAGTTCCTTCATAAGAGCTAATCATATGACTTATGCAAGGACTTCGTTAACCACGGTGATGGTTCCCAACCAGAACTCGGTAGTGTTTTATTGTAAGACTACCACGTGGTCATGCTTGTCTGGGACAACGTGTTCACCTGTTTGTAGCAAAACTAGCTCATGTTTTGGAGTTTACTATCGTAGTTCATTCCCCGAGAATCTCGCAACGTCATCTCGTCGATTTGTGTTGCAAACTTTCATTTTTCTTCCTAGACTCGATGAGTCTGGAATATCCTAACACCAACCAGATCTGAATCTCAGGCAGATATGATGGTTGGAACATTTTCCAAGAACTATAATATTGGTCCCTTGATAACCGGTAAAGTGGATGTCGTGGCCAACACAACCAACCGGAAGACCTATTATTATAATATCTTGATTGAGGAAGTTGGCCACCTCCCCATAGGGATTTCGTAGGATTACTCCCTAGTTGCCCCTATGGATTTCTGTGTTCCTAAGTCTGACCTTTTTACTTGATGTTCTAGAAATCAAACCATATCTATGGCTGGATTACGCTAGCACCTCAAGGAGAACATTAGAAGCGGAGTGCTAAATGTCTCTCGGTCGATCATCCAGATTTTATTTGCTTGGCCTCGCTAAGGTGAAATCTGAGAAAGTGTTATCCTCCTTCGCATCTGCATCGTCCATCGCTATTCATCATGGTAGTATGTTGTGTTGTCAGCACCCTTGACGTGGTTGTTGATAAAACCTTGATGAATATGGAAATGCTCAAGTTCTTGAGAGCACGCACAAGCGCTACGTGTTATCATCGGCTCTAATTGGGATGCTCTCAGTTCCCTCGGCAATGCTATGACCTTCTCAAACAGTGAATTCACTCCCTATTGTTGGGTTCTTCCCCAGTTACCAGAATCATTCCCAGCATTTACATTTTGTTCCCAGCTTGCACCGCCAATGTGTCATTCTACCATGGGTCTCTTCCATTTCCGGTGATAAGAAAATTCATCCATTGCGTTGTCTTCAACAAGGTAATCCACATCATCCAAGTCCGAGTATGCCATTCTACTGACCCCCTCCAAACGATCGCTTGAGAATTGTCTTAGGCTGGTATAAAGAGTTTCAATGATCTCTGAATCAAAAGTAATTCTTTTTGCCACTTAAGGTAATAATCTACAAATCACCCTCCTCCAGGATGTTTCGTCGTGGTATCATGGCAACTCAACTCCTCGCTACGTTGACAACCGATTACCACCTTAAGCGTGAAGTTGTTGTCTACCTAGTGAACCCTCGTCATCTGTCTCACTCCATTTCTTCAGATCTGTGCTTCGTCTCCCAGCTCAAGAGATGGTCCTATGTCTCATTCCGTGAGTTGTTCGATCTTCGAGAAGATCGACCCTTCTAGAGTCTCCTTCCTCCCTCCATGTCATGTTGGCAGGATTTCTCAGAGCAAGACATCAAGACAATGATGGTGAATGAATCAACGTTCAACTGAAGTGCACCCTGGATCGTGAAGATTATACTAGTTGTGTCTACCCTTCAATTTACCCTACGCTTGAATCTCGAGACGAGATTCTTGTTTAGTGGGGGTGAGTTGTCACATCCCTAGCTGCTGGTAGTGCTCTAGGCTAGCTTCATGTCTGCATCATGTTTAAATTATTGAAACCTGAACTGAGGAATTTTGGAAGCCTCAAAAACTTAAATAAAAGAGGGGCAAAAACCCTAGAAATCTCATTCATTGCTCCAAAGTGCTCTTCTTAAATGTTTGATAATTTTGGTAAGGGTTCTGGTCCCAACCAAAATATTGAACATTTTTAAGGTTTTATTTTTGGGACTTTGGATTTAATTCATTAGCTATTTGAATTTGAATTATATTCATATAATTAGAATATAATTTCAAATACCCCTGAAATATTTTATAAGATTTTGGAAAAGTCCATCTAGCAATATAAAATATTCAGAGGAGTTTTTGGCATTGTTTGAATTATTTTAAATTCAAAACAGTGGCAAAATAAATTAAATAAAACAAAACAGAAGAAAAAAATAAAACAGAGCAGAAAGCCACTGGGCCACTTACCTGGCACCACTTACCTGGCCCAGCTCCATCTGGCCGGCCCAGCCCACCTCCTCCCCCTTGTCCTCTTCCTCCTCTGCCAGGAGGACGAACAGAGGCGAGGCGTGGCGCGCGCCCGAGACGCCCAGGCCACCTCCTGCTTCCCGGCCACCTCCTGCTTCCCCCGGCCTCCCTAGCAACGCCACGACGAGGCCTCGTGTCCCCTCACTCCTCTTCCTCCCCCGCTGCATCCCCTCTCTCCTCTGCTCCCTCTCTCTCGCCCGAACCCGAACGCAGCCATCGCCGCCGACTAGAACCACCGCGGCCACAGGCCCTCCCTCGCCTCGCCGACGTGTCCATGGCCTCCGCCTCAACGCCCTCGTCCTCCCCGTCGACTCACTCGACGCCGGACGCCTCAAAAGACCGTCACCGGTCTCTTCTTCATCGCCGGCCGCCGCGGATCCCCATCGTCGACTCGTCACCGTCCGGCCTTCCCCGAGCCCACTTCGACGTCTGCTGCAACCGCCGTGAGCCACCGAACCTTTTCCCCTCTCCGTTCTCGCTCTCGTGCGCCGTAGCCGTCACCCCTTGCTCGCCCGTACGCGCCGCCGCCTGTGACCGCCGCCGACGAGTCTCCGGCCACCTAGCGGTCCGGCCGTCGTGCTCAACTCCCTTCCCACGCCACGTAGAGCACATAGGTGCCCCGCACGAGTCTCCCCGGCCACCATAGCGTCAACCCCGAGCTCACCCGAGCTCCGGCGACCGCCAAGGTCGACGCCGGCGACAACTCCGGCCACCCCCGCACCCAACGCCTGCACCACTCGACGCGCGAGTCCACCAGCGTCACGTAGATGCCCTCCGCCGGCCGTTTGGTCGCCGGAGATGCAAACCCGAGGCTCACCGCCGCGGTTGGCCTCGCCGGCGTCAAGTCACCGGTGGGGTTGACCCCGTTGACAGTTGACTTGCTGGGCCCAGTTTGACCCTGGGTCACTGACATGTGGGCCCTAGTGCCCTAATCTTTAATTAAACTAAACTAAACCCCCCCTGTTTAACCCGTGTCACTGACGTGTGGACCCCACACGTCAGGTTTGACCTGGACCGCCCTGTTGACCTGATGACGTCAGGGTGAGGTCATGCTGACGCCATGTTCCTTTTCTGGAATTTAGTTTATTTTATAATAATCAGGAAATTCCAGAAATAGCTAAAAACTTCAATAAATCATAGAAATTCAACCGTAACTCCAAATTAAATAAATTATATATGAAAAATTATCAGAAAAATTCAAGGAATCCATCTGTACCATTTTCATGCATGTTAGAAAAACTTATCACTACTGTTTAGGGCAAATGAAGTGAATGGCATTTAAATAATCACATATGGGGTTTGAATTTGAATCTTGTAATCAAACCAGCCCCATTTTACTTGTTGCTAGATGCATTAGCCCAAAACACATTCATATTGCCATGTCATAGCATGCATCATATTGTGCATTGCATTGACTGTGTTTTTCTTAGTTGCCGGTGATTGCCCCCTCTCGATAGACGTGATACCGACGATGTGATCGATGACACCGATGAAGAGTTATATTATCTTCAGAAGTGCCAGGCAAGCAAAAACCCCCTTGTTCATTCCGATAAAATCCCACTCTCTCGCTCCTGCTCTCTTTTACTGCATTAGGACAACAACGACATATTTGTTACTTGCTGCGGTAGCTGAACCCCTTCATCCTTTGCATGACCTGTCATTGCCACAGTAAATAGATGAAACCCACTAGCATGAGTAGGATTTGTTTGAGCCCTGATGTGCCTACTCATTCATGCTTGTTTGTCATGCCTGCTACTGCTTAGAGTTGAGTCAGGTCTGATTCATCGGGGATGAATCAGAGGCGCGTGAACATGTCCTACTGTGTGTGAGCTAAGTGTGTGAACATGATTTGGTAAAGGTAGCGGTGAGAGGCCATGTAGGAGTACATGGTGGGTTGTCTCATTGCAGCCGTCCTTAGGAACTGAGTTCTGTGTTTGTGATCCATGACCAGTTACTACCACACATTGGGTTCCAGTAACTCGACCCCTCTCGACTTATTAATCAACATGATCTCTGTCCAGGAGTTGCAACTAGTTTCTGGTGTTTGTAGGTAGTGTTAGTAGTCTACCAAGTGGCACCCGGTACATGTGGGCTTGGGACAGACTAGGCACAGTGGCCCGGTGTACCAAGTGGCACCCGGTTGGTGGGCTTGGGAACCCTGCACACATCGTTTGGGGCCGTAAGCGACACCCCGGCCGGATCTCCTTGCGGATGGAACCCGAATAGGCGATAAACCTGGACTAGAGACTTGTTCGGTTAGTCAGGTCGTGGCCGACTCCCTCGCCCGGCTTCCGCTTGAAGGTTGCCGAGGTACATGACGTGTACAGGGCGGTAAGTGGCGGGAGCGTGTGTGAAGAAGTACACCCCTGCAGGGTTAACATCATCTATTCGAATAGCCGGATTCCTCGGATATGGAAACTTGGACCCCTTGTACAGTTCATAGACAAGTGAAAGTGGATACTCTAAAATACGCAAGATAAGCGTGAGTGCTATGGATGGCGTTCTCGTAGGGAGACGGGAGCGGATCCATAGTGGTGTATTGATATGGTGAATATGTGGACTCGTGTGCGCCACCTCAAAAGAGTTACTTGCAGTCGTAGTCTAGGTTAGCCACCGAGTCAAAGCTGGCTTGCTGCAGTTAAACTCCACCACCCCCCTTTGTTGATAATGATGCATAAGTAGTTAGTTCTGATGTAAGTCTTGCTGGGTACATTTGTACTCACGTTTGCCTATTTTATGTTTTTGCAGAGAGACTACGGTCTCGCTAGTAGTTCCGCGTGGACTTCGACGTTTAGCTTGATACCTCAGCTACGATCTTGTGCCCCGGCAGGATCTGGTAGATAGTCAGGCTTCTCGGCCCTTTTCATTTATAGATGTCTGTACTCAGACATGATAGCTTCCGCTTGTGCTTTGACTTGTATGCTCTGATTGTTGGGTCATGAGACCCCTGTTTGTAATATCTCGCTCCTCGGAGCCTATTGAATAAATTACTTGAGTCGTAGAGTCATGTTGTGATGCCATGTTGTATTTGCACATATCGAGCATATTGTGTGTATGTTATTGAAATGCTTGGTATGTGTGGGATCTGACCATCTAGTTGTTTATCTTTAGTAGCCTCTCTTACGGGGAAATGTCTCCTAGTGTTTCCACCGAGCCATGGTAGCTTGCTACTGCTCCGGAACACTTAGGCTGGCCGGCATGTGTCCTTCTTCGTTCCTGTGTCTGTCCCTTCGGGGAAATGTCACGCGATGAATACCGGAGTCCTGTTAGCCCGCTACAGCCCGGTTCACCGGAGTCCTGCTAGCCCAGTGCTACAGCCTGGATTCACTCGCTGATGACCGACACGTTCGATGCTGGGTCATGGATGCCTGTCCCGGTAAGTCTGTGCCACTTTGGGTTTACGACTAGCCATGTCAGCCCGGGCTCCTTATCATATGGATGCTAGCGACACTGTCATATACGTGTGCCAAAAGGCGCAAACGGTCCCGGGCAAAGGTAAGGCGACACCCGTGGGAATACCGTGCGTGAGGCCGCAAAGTGATATGAGGTGTTACATGCTAGATCGATGTGGCATTGAGTCGGGGTCCTGACATTCACGCTCCCCCGAGACACACCTAAGTACACTGGCTCCGTGAAGCCAGAAGACTGGCTGATCGATTACTCCACGGCCGTCAGTATAGCAAACGGCAACAAGCGAGTTGCCGTGAAGTATGTTCCACTCATGCTTGAGGGCATGGCCCGGACATGGTTGAATAGTCTGAAGCCCCGCAGCATCAACAGCTGGGTCGACTTCACCAAATCCTTCATCCGCAACTTCACAAGCACGTACAAGCGACCTCCCAAGCCGCGCCAGCTTTCCTTGTGCGTGCAAGGCCCTGACGAGTCAACTTGCGACTACCTCACGCGCTGGGGCGAGCTTTAGAACTCCTGCGAGGGAGTGCACGAGGTGCAGGCTATCGAGTACTTCACCGCCGGGTGCCGAGAAGGCACCCTCCTCAAGCACAAGCTCCTCTGCGACGAGCCGGAAACCCTCGATGAACTGCTGGTCATAGCAGACAAATACGCCACAGCCGACTCCTCCATGAAGACAGAGATTCAAGTCAACGCGGCTGGCAAAGTGGCTCCTCAGGCACCCAGAACTCCACCTGGAGACACCAGTCGGCGGCAACAATAGAGCGACAACAAACGCAAGGCCCAACAGCCGACTTCCAGCAGTCGGCAGGTTGCAACAGTCGAAGATCAACAGCCAGAGGGGCAGCCTCCGGCCAAACGAAAGAAAGGCGGCAAGTCCAACTGGTTTTCGGCCTTTTCCTATGAGCAGACTCTGGATGGTCCCTGCAAGTTCCACAGCAGCGCGAAGCCGTCAAGCCATACCACCCGAAAGTGCCACTGGCTTACCAGAATCGCCAAGGGAGACGGCCTCCTCCTCCCCCGCCTGTTTGGCCACTGCCTCCACCGCCGCCCCAGCAGCCGGCTGCTCGGCCAGTCGGCGCAGTACCAGACGAGTACCCCGAAGAGCATGGAGCTTATGTGGTGTTCACCAGTGTGGCTGATGATCGACGCAGCAGACGGCAGCAGCAGCAAGAAGTAAACGCAGTGGCAACAGATACTCCAGAGTTCATGGACTGGTCCGAGAAGCCTATCAGTTGGAGCAGAGCGGATCACCCAGAGGTGATGCCGAATCCGGGCTCCTATGCCCTGGTCCTAGGAGCCACCTTGGCCACTGATAGGCGGGCCGCCCGCTTTTCGAGAGTGCTGATAGACGGAGGCAGTAGCATCAACATCCTGTACAAAGATACTATGGAGAAGCTAGGAATTAAGCAAAGACAGCTGCAGAGCAGCCGGACTGTGTTCCATGGTATTGTACCCGGCCTTTCCTGCTCACCAATCGGCAAGATCCTGATAGACGTCCTCTTCGGAGACAAAGATCATTTCCGCCGAGAGCCAGTCTGGTTTGAAGTAGTGGATCTTGAAAGCCCGTACCACGCACTGCTTGGCCGACCTGCATTGGCCAAGTTCATGGCGGTTCCTCACTACGCCTACCTCAAGATGAAGATGCCGAGCTCCAAGGGAATTCTGACCGTAGCCGGCGACTACAGGAAGTCGTCCGCCTGTGCGGCCGAGAGCAGCCGGCTGGCTGAGTCCTTGGTGATCGTAGCTGAGCAGAGGCTCCTTGATCGGGTCGTGGCGATGGCCGGAAAACAGCCAGAAATGTCGCCTGACCCCAAGGAGTCGGAAGCTGACGGTTCGTTCAAGCCGGCCAAAGAGACCAAGAAGATACCCTTGGACCCGGAGCATCCTGGAGGTACGCTGTCATGGGTACAAACCTTGACAGCAAATAGGAAAGCGAGCTCGTTGATTTCCTCCATGAGAATCGAGACATCTTTGCATGGTCCCCCAAAGACATGCCAGGTGTACCGACGGAATTCGCCGAGCACAAGTTACACGTCCGACCTGATGTGAAACCCGTCAGGCAGCCTTTGCGCCAACTGTCAGAAGAGAAGAGAAGAGTCGTAGGAGAAGAGATAGCCTGGCTCCTAGCCGCCGGCTTCATTATGGAGGTGTTTTTTCCAGAGTGGCTGGCGAACCCGGTCTTGGTACTGAAGAAAAACAAGAAGTGGCGGATGTGCATTGATTACACAAGCCTCAACAAAGCCTGCCCAAAGGACCCCTTTGCTTTGCCAAGAATCGATCAGGTGATAGACTCCACAGCCGGATGTGAGCGGTTGAGTTTCTTAGATGCATATTCAAGATATCATCAGATCAAGCTGAACCCGGCAGACAGACTGAAGACCGCCTTCATCACGCCGTTCGGAGCCTTCTGCTACCTGACCATGACGTTTGGCTTGAGGAATGCCGGCGCCACCTTTCAGCGTTGCATGCAGAAGTGCCTCCTCAAGCAACTCGGCAGGAATGCCCATGTCTACGTGGATGATGTGGTGGTGAAGACGGAGAAGCGCGGGACGCTGCTAGAGGACCTCAAGGAGACCTTTGAGAACCTGCGCCGATTCCAGATCAAGCTCAACCCTGAGAAGTGCGTTTTCGGAGTACCATCCAGCCAAATCCTTGGCTTCCTGGTCACTGAACGTGGCATAGAGTGCAACCCGTGAAGATCAAGGCCATCGAGAGAATGGAAATACCCAGCCGACTGTTAGATGTGCAGAAGTTCACCGGCTGCTTGGCGTCCATCAGCCAATTCATCAGTCGGCTGGGCGAGAAAGCTCTCCCTTTGTATCAATTGATGAAGAAGACCACCTTTTTCGAGTGGAACCACAAAGCGGATGAAGCATTTCTCCAGCTGGAGAAGATGTTGGCTACTCCCCCTGTGTTGGCGGCTCCGACTCCCAAAGAGCCCATGCTCCTGTACATCGCCGCCACCAGCCGAGTAGTTAGCACAGTCATTGTTGTCGAACGCAAAGAGGAAGGCAAGGTGCTCCCAGTCCAGAGACCGGTATATTACCTGAGCGAGGTACTGCCGACCTCCAAGCATAACTACCCCCACTACCAGAAGATGTGCTACGGTGTGCATTTTGCCGCCAAGAGGCTGAAGCCTTACTTTCAAGAACATCCAATCATTGTGGTTTGCATGGCCCCGATGGCCGAGATCATTGGAAGCCGAGACACCTCTTGCCGAGTAGCCAAATGGGCCATAGATCTGGCTCCTTACACCATTTACTACCAGCCCCGCACCGCCATCAAGTCGCAAGCACTGGCCGACTTCCTCGTCGACTGGGCCGAGACCCAGTACCTGCCGCCAGCGCCCGAATCCACCCATTGGCGGATGCATTTCGACGGCTCCAAGATGCGCACCGGCCTGGGAGCCAGCGTCGTCCTCACCTCCCCCAAAGGCGACAAGCTCAAGTATGTGCTATAGATCCACTTCGCCGCCTCCAACAACATCGTCGAATACGAGGCACTCATTCACGGACTCCGGCTTGCCAAAGAACTCGGCATTCGCCGGATCCTGTGCTATGGCGACTCCGATTTGGTGGTCCAGCAGTCTTCTGGCGACTGGGACGCCAAAGATGCAAACATGGCAAGCTACCGGTTCCTGGTGCAGCAACTCAGCGGATACTTCGAGGGGTGCGAGTTCCTTCACGTACCAAGAAACGACAACGATCAAGCAGACGCCTTGGCACGAGTCGGCTCCACCCGCCAAGCAATACCATCGGCGTTGCTCTTCAGCGCCTCCTTAAGCCGTCTATCAAGCCTTCACCAGAATCAAACTCCATCTTTGTGCTGGCTCCTCCCGAAAAAGTCGGATCCGACTCAAGAGCCCCAGCAGACGGCCCCAAGAAAATTACAGTCGAAGCCAGCCCGGGGACTTCAGAACCCGGCCCGGGGACTACGCCAGTCGGCCCGGGGACTTCGTCAACCCAGCAAGCGGCCGCAGACTCCAGCCCGCTGCCTCCCAGCCCAGCCGCCCTTGTCCAAGTCGTGGTGGTGGCAATCGAAGAAATAGCAGCACCTTCATGGGCGCAACCCATCCTTAAGTTTCTAGTGAACAGAGAGCTGCCAACTGATGAAATCTTGGCTCGACAAGTGCAACACCGAGCGGTAGCCTACACCATAATCAATAGAGAGCTGGTCAGGCGCAGTGTCACTGGTGTCTACCAGCGCTGCGTGGAGCCAGAGCAAGGCCAAGCAATTCTCAGAGACATCCATCTGGGCGAGTGCGGCCATCACGTGGCTTCAAGAGCACTCGTCGTCAAAGCCTTTCGGCACGGTTTCTTCTGGCCGACTGCCCTGGAAGAAGCCAAGGAATTAGTCCAAAAATACAAGGGGTGCCAGAAGTTCCGCTCCAAGCCGCTTCAGCCGGCTTCCGCGCTGAAGACAATTCCCATCGTCTGGCCCTTTGCAGTATGGGGCCTGGACATGGTGGGACCATTCAAGACGGCCCGAGGCGGCCTGACTCATCTGCATGTCGCGTTGGACAAGTTCACCAAGTGGATAGAAGCAAAGCCCATCAAGAAGTTGAACGGTCCGACTGCAGTGACTTTCTTTGCCGACATCACGGTGCGGTACGGCATACCGCACAGCATCATCACCGGTAACGGCACAAATTTTGCCAAGGGCGCCTTGGCCCGTTTCTGCGCAACGCAGGCCATCCGACTGGACTTAGCGTCCATTGCCCATCCGCAGTCAAACGGCCAGGTGGAGCGAGCAAACGGCCTCATCCTGTCCGGCATCAAGCCTCGACTGATCAAACCACTCGAGCACTCGGTCGGCTGTTGGCTTGAGGAGCTGCCAGCCATCCTCTGGAGTATGCGCACGACTCCAAAGCAAGTCAACCGGCTTCACGCCCTTCTTCCTCGTCTACGGTGCCAAAGCCGTCATCCCGACGGACATAGAGTTCGACTCTCCACGAGTCACCATGTACACCAAAGAGGAAGCTGAAGAAGCGCGTCAAGACGGCGTCGACCTGCTGGAAGAGGGCCAGCTGTTGGCACTCTGCCGGTCCGGCATCTACCAGCAGAGTCTGCACCGATACTACAACCGCAAGGTCAGGCCGAGATCGTTACAAAAGGGCGACCTTGTGCTCCGGCTGATTCAGCGAACAGCCGGCCAGCACAAGTTGTCGGCGCCTTGGGAAGGCCCCTTCATCATCAGCAAAGTGCTGGGCAACGGCTCCTACTACTTAATCGACGCTCAGAAGCCTCGAGCACGCAAGAGGGACGACTCTGGCAAGGAGTCAGAACGACCATGGAACACAAATCTTCTCTGAAGATTTTACAGTTGATGCAGTATGTACCATGCTATCCTTTGTATTAAAGTACCGAGACTTTGGGTACCCCGTGACGAGCTCGGGGACTGCCCTTTTTTGTTATCTGTATGATAAGAATTATGCCTCCGAGTATGCTACTCTTTGTTATGCCGCTTGGCACCGGGTTCGACTAGTCGGCCCGGGGACTTGCCGTCTTGCGCTATGAAATGTTTCCTACAGTCGGACAAGTAGTGTGCTGCGCTTAAGCCGTCTCCTGTCAAAAGCCGCAGCTCGTAGAGCGACTGTTGGTAGGCAGAGAGTAAGCAAGAAACAAGCGCACACACGAAAAAATGGCTAAGGACTCAAAGCATATGCATGGCCCAAGCCGGTTTCCAGCCTCTCTTCACAAAACCGACTCTTGAGCAGTCGGCTTGCCGCCTTCTATCCAACTTGTTAAAAAACTCTAAAAAGGCCAAGTACTTGCCTTCCCTAGAGTAGCCAAGCATTTGACCTGCGGCAGTCCGCGGAGCGGCTGTTCGTCTGGCAAAGCGGCGACTATGGAAAGGCGGCAAAGGAAAAAGCCAAAATGAGCAATAAGCAAGGAAAGATAGAAGGCAGATAGATATATTTACATAACAAAGGCCTCTGGCCAGGTTCAAGATACACCCCGCGGGTGGAATTGTGCAAGTTAACGAGTTCTTCAAAGACTATCAAAGCAGATAAAGTAAAGGCAAGACGGCGGCCTAAGGGGCAGCAGACGGGTTCGGAGGGTCGGCGGAGATGGCGGTGTCAGGCGCCGGAGCGGCCAGCTGGGTGGTCTCGGCTTGATCGATTCCAGTGGCAGTCGGCCCAGTCGGACGCGGCTCGTTGCTGGAGGCGCGATCGAGCTGAGGCTGGTCGTCCGCTCTGTCTTCTGGTGCCTCCGTCTCGTCTCCGTCCCCCGCCTCGTCTTCCTCCTCGGTGCTGGAGCCGATCACCTCCCCTGAGTCCTCGTCGTAGTCGGGGTTCATCCCAAACCACTCCGGAGGCACCTCTTCGCTGTTCACACCCCGCTCGGGAATGAAGACGCTGGTGTCGGTGTAGTCGGCGATCGCCGCCGCACGCTCGATGAGGGCGCCTTCCACAGCCGCCAGTTCGGCCTGGGCCTCTCACCGTAACGCGGCTAGCCGGTCCAGGTCCAGCCCTGGATACCAAGCCTTGACGAATTCCAAGGCCGGGCGCGCTCCAGCCCAGGCCGAGGAACCCTTCCAAGCCTCAAGACGGCCGGCCGCGACCTCCAGCCAGTCGGCAGTTCGACTGGCGGTGCGCAGAGCCGGCATGCCTGGCCACAGGGCGGAGATCGCCTGGGCCCCAGCATGTTGAAGCCGGCGCAACAGCTGATGGGCCGGCCGCAGACGGGTCTCGATGCTCAGGAGCTGCTCGTCGACGGTCAGGGGGCGTTGGCGGCGATCTCCTCGCCATTCGCCCTCCGCGCCTCGCGTTCAGCCTCGATGGCTCGAGTGACCGCTTGCGAGTGGCCAGGGAAGAAGTCTGCCCAAAACAGAAAGAAGCAAAGAGAAAATCAGCAGTCGGCCTGACTTACAGTCGGCAGCTTGAGGAAACAAAGGAAAGGAACTAACCATCGACAATGTCCTCGATCTCGTGGAAGTCGGAAGTCAGCATTGCCTCCCTGTCGGTCCAGGAGGAGCGCTCCATCTCGAACTCGGCCAGGAGAGCGGTCTCTTTCTTCCCCGCCTCGTCCCGAGCCGCCTTCAGCAGCTCCTTCTGCTCCGCCAGCTGCTCGGCCAGCAAGTCGCGCTCTTTGACGAGCTTGCCGCACTCCTCCTCCTTGGCGCGAAGGGCCGTGCTGACTTCGCCCAACTGTTCCTGAAGAGCGGCATTGGCCTCTGAATAACAAAGAGAAAAGACGTTAAGTCATTGGCATCAAAGGTCGCCGGGAAGATCCGGCCCGACTGCTCAGCAGTCGGCCCGAATCTCGGGGACTACAGCCACTGGGTGCGCCAGCGCGCCCCCGCAAAAAAGAAGAAGAACTTACTCCGGCTCTCCGACAAGTCGGCAGTCCGCTTCTCCAGCCGCTCAATGTTACGGTTGAAGGCGGTGACGCGGAGGTTGTGATACTCCTGCGATAAAAATTAGACAAAGACAAAAATGAGGAACTCGCCAGATTGAGTTCCGGACCGCCTGCGCAGCAGCCGGCCCGAAACTCGGGGACTACACCCAGTGGGTGCGCTGGCGCGCCCCACAGAGAAGAATGAGAAAAGGCAAAGTCAAAAAAGAAAAACGTACTCGGATGGACGCGCGCGACGCCAGATGCGCCCTGGATGGCTTCTCCTTCAGCTCGCAGCTTCGCCTGCACATCCAAGAGTGCCTAGTTCAGCGGACCGTCGCCGCCTCCTTGCACCCATCCAGTAGGTGCAGCACTCGATGCCTCAGCATCTGGAATAGCCGAGCTGGCGGTGCCGGCTTCCAAGGTGCGCGGCGCCGAGACCGCCTTCGCAAGACGGCGGCGCGCCGGTGAGGTGACTTGAAGAAGCAGCCTCGCCACCGCCTCGTCCTCAGCCGGCGGCACTGGAGGGCCCGCCGGCTGCTTGCCATGCGGCGGAGGCGGCGGTGGCGGCGAGGCCGTGCCCGACGCAGAGGCCTCACCACCATCCTTCTCCATGATGGAGTGCTCCCCGCCGACTTCTCTAGTCTGCCCCGTGAACTCCGGGGGCGGCGGCGCGGAGTTCTGCGGGACGACAAGCAACGCCGACTAGCGGCGCGCGGCCTCCTCGGCCCGCTGTTTGGCCGCGGCGGCGGCTTCGGCCTCCTCCAGCCTCTTCTGGGTGGAGGCCGCCGCCTTCTCGGCCTCCGCCTTCTCCAGACGGTCGGCCTCTTCCTCGTCGCGCTTCTCCCGCGCGTTGCGCTCCGTCGCCTCCCGGAGGTTGGCGGCGGGGTCAATCCGCCGGGTGTTGGCGGACGTCTCGGCCGACCCCATGATAGAGGGAACGGCGAACCTCTCAAGGTAAAGAGGGGCCCTGAAGCAAAAAACAGAATGAAAAAGACTCGGGAAAGATCCGTCCAAAGAAACAAGAACAAACGATAGTCAGCACTTACGCAGAGACCAGCGGCGGCTTCTTCACTTCCTTGCGGAAGCGCTTGGCCTTCGCGATCGCCTCCTCCGCTTGGTCGAGGCGGCCGCCCCCTTGAACTTTTTCGGCCGACCGCCGAGCGAACTCGGCATGGCCCAGCGCTTCTTCGCATCGACTTGCCCGGCCAAGCCGGCGGAGGAACTCGCGCCTGGATGGCTGGCTTTCGGTTGGCGGTGCGGGACGACCTCGCCGTAGGCCTCGTCCTCTGGCCAGTTGGCGAAGGTCGCCGAGGGCCGGAGTCCGCCTTCCGCTCCTCCTCCCCCACCTTCGGCGTCGGCCTCCATCGCCGCCGCCCCCATGTCGGGGTCGTCGATGTCGCTCTCCGCGCGGTCTGGGGTGAACTCGCGGGGCGGCCCGGTAATGCCGGCCGCAGGCTAGATGAGGGGGTTCTGACTCAGAGAGCCAAGAAGATCAGAAGTTGGATTCGTCTATGAAGAAAAACAGAAAACAAAATATTTGACTTACCGGAGGCGGAGGGTTGGCACGCGAGTACGGCTCCTTGCCGAACTGCCAGTCTTCCGCGAGCTCGCAATTCGCGATGTGGTTCACCATGTTCGCCACCTCCGCGTGTGGCATCTCCCAGGTGCTCATCCGGCTCGGGTCTCGCCGGTCTCTCATCTGACAGATCAGATGAGGTCGGCCCTGGAGTGGGAGGACTCAGCGCGCCACGAAGGCGGCCAGCAAGTCAGCCCCGACCAGGCCTTCCGACTGCGTCAGCACTCGGAGTCGGGCGACGGCGGCGGTGCCGGCAGGAGACAGCGTCTTGGCCCGATTCGACCAGCCGGGAAGCTTCCCAGCCAGTGCGCCGGCTTCATAGTGCGACAGGTTGACCCAGTCTCCTTTCGTGGCAACGTTCTTCACGTAGAAGTACGAATGTTGCCACATCTTCACCGACTTGATCAGCGCGATGGAGGGGAAGGGGTTGTCGGCGGTCGACCTATGCATGGCAATGAAGGCGCCGCACTGGGCCGGTATGCCGGCGACGTGCGTGCCGAGCTTCGATTGGAAGAACTCTCCCCACAGCTCGAGGGTGGGGAGAACACCGAGAAAACCCTCGCACAGGGTGGCGAAGGTGGCCAGCACCACCACCGTGTTCGGGGTGAGGTGGTGCCGCTGGTGTCCGATTGAACTCCAAGAACGAGCGGAGGAAGCCGCTCGCCGGCAGGCCCTTGCCGTGCATGAGGTGCAAGCGGAATATGACCCGCTCGCCCTCCTCCAGCACCGGCGTTATCTCCCCCTCCAGTGCGGCGCGGGCTCGCACCAGGTGCGCGCCGGGGAGCCGGCGCATCCTGCAGAGGTGCTCGATGGCGTCGTCATCCACCCGGGAACCATCCCACGCGCCGGAGCGGACAGCAGAAGCCGCGGCGGAGGAAGAGCTCATCGCTGCGGAGCGGTGCAGCGTGGTGCGGCGAAGGCAGGAAGAAGGAGAGGAAGGAGGAAGCAGGGGAAGCAGGGAAGAACGAGTGCGCACTTCGCCGTCCCGCCTCCCCCGCCTATTTATAGTCTCAAAGGCTGAGAAGCCGATGAGGCGGCGTGGGGATTAACTGCGTGTGAGCCCCCACGCCCCCCATGATTAAACCCACGAAGTTACTGCACGCAGTAACAACGTGGGGAACCCAACCGCCCGCCCGGCCACAGCGGATCCGTTCGCGCGCCGAGGCGCGGTAGTGGCGGGCCCTGCCTGACGGCCTGTCCCTTCGCGCGCGTGGGCAGGCAGACTGCCCCTGCCACGTGGCGCCGTGCGGCGAGGCTGCGGCGGGCGACCGCAGGAAGCATATCAGGCACGCCGCCTGGTTCCTGCCACGATGTTCGAAACACCCCAAGGGGCAAGACGGCCCTCGGTGAATCTGACTCCAGCCAGTCGGCTTGAGCATGACGACCCTCAAAGAATCTGACTCCAGCCAATCGGCCTGGAGGAAGGCGGCCATCAAAGCTTGCTTTCCCCCATCTGAAGAATGAAACTGCTGAGGCGCACGACGTATCACCCTCGGAGCCTCACCAGCTTCGGGGACTACTGTCGGACTAATGGGCCACGGGTAGGCTAACCCGAGTCCCAGAACCTTTCAAGACATCGGGGCAGACTGCGCCCCTCAAGTATTTACGGCGACTCCAAGATGGCCGAGCCCCAAAGGCGACTCCCATTCAAGCCGAGTCCAAGAGGCGACTCCAAGATGGCCGAGTCCCAGAGGCGACTCCCATTCAAGCCGAGTCCAAGAGGCGACTCCAAGATGGCCGAGTCCCAGAGGCGACTCCCATTCAAGCTGAGTCCCAGAAGCGACTCTGAGGAAGCCGACTATGGGGAGTCGGCCCGCGACTTCCAACCACCCCGATAAGTAAAGACGGGCATGGCCACAGTGCGCCGTACCCGCGAATATCTCCGCCCGGCGTGGCACTGTTGCCATGCCAGCCCTGACATCAGCCCTTGGGGCGGGGCCCTGTGCCCATGATGCCTTGTCTGTACGGCCCGGAGACGGCGGGACCTACCAGTCAGCGAGAGTATTGAAGACGGCGGGAGCGCCGAGAGTCGGACCCGTTGGGAGTCGGCCCCCCGAAGCCGGCCGACCCCTCCCACGGGCCCCACACGCCATTAACCAGATGCAACCGAGGGATGGCCATAGTGATCACCCGCAGGCGGCGGCACTATTGCCATGACCCATTGACCAAGCCCGCTTCATTAGAAGCACGGCTACAGTGATCTGCAGCCGGCAGGACCCGCCCGCGGCGGACACGGGCTGACGCCCTCGTACCAGGCCAGTCGGCGGGACCCACCAGTCGGCGGGCCCCAGGAGTCGGCGGAGAAGACGGCACTTGAGAGACAGACGGCTGGGACCCGCGCCCAGCCGGTTTACCATTGTACCCCTGGGGGTAGGCCTATATAAACCCCCCAGGGCACCCATGCAAAGGGTTCGCATCCAGTAGCATTAGACAGACCACACAGGAGGGAAAGAGCTAGCCTTGCCCTCTCCCACCTCCAGAAACAGCTCCAGGAGCACCATTGTATTCACTTTGCCTTAGTGATCATGCGGAGACCACGGGGAGCAGCAGTAGGGGTGTTATCTCCTCGGAGAGCCCTGAAGCTGGGTAAGATCCGCCGGCGTGCATGTCTTCGCCTCATCCCGTTTCCAGGCACCGGCGACGTTCTACTCGCCCCCACCATGATAAGCCATCCTTTGGCATATGTCGCACCCAACCCCCGACAGTTTGCGGTACTACCGTGGCAAGCCACGGTACTACCGCTGGAGATGGGTTGCCCTCTATGTGCACAGATGCATCCCTGGCA
Organism: Triticum aestivum; assembly: GCF_018294505.1. Classification (NCBI taxonomy): domain Eukaryota; kingdom Viridiplantae; phylum Streptophyta; class Magnoliopsida; order Poales; family Poaceae; genus Triticum; species Triticum aestivum. The sequence goes on along the minus strand of NC_057810.1, from coordinate 434,125,591 downwards.
CGGTACTACCGCTTCCATCATGGCAGTAATTTTTTACTGCCGCCGGAAGAGCGGTACTACCGCCCTGTGAGAGGTACTTTCGCCTGGGCGGTACTACCGTGGGGACCCGCGGTAATACTGCGCCGTCGCAAATGGGTGGGGGTTAAGAGGAGGGCAGGGGGAGTTCCAACTCCCCCATACCCATTCATCTCTTTCCCCACCCCGTCTCTCTCTCCTGCCCAAGAACGGTGCTGGAGGACCTTGTCGGATCTACGTCTCCGGCCACTCTCCTCGCATTCCGACCGGTGGCATCGTTCCCCACCTATCCCTCTTGCCATGGACCCCGGTATTTCCCCAAGTCCTCCCCTTTTTGTTCTGTTCTTGCGCTTCTAGGTCTTGGGGAGATGCATGTGTAGTTCGTGTGATTTTTGGCTAAATCTTTGCAAGAGGGGATTGTAGGAGAGTGCTAGTGCAGTAGGCATGCTATTTGGAGCAATGCGATAGTCTAGTTTGATCAACGGTAGTACTGATCTATTGTTGCGGACGTGTCTAGATCCGGATTTGCTATTTGTGGGGATTTTGAATCCGAGCAGTACTACCGCTCCTCCTGGAGCAGTACTACCGCATGCTCGCCCACGAACTGTCCTCGTGCGGTACTACCGCTCCGCTAGAGCGGTACTACCGCCCGAGGTGCGGAAGTAAAAAATTACTTCCACTCCGGCACAGTACTACTACAGCTAGAGCGGCTGTAATTTTCTTACATCCGTAAGCAGGTCCGGTACTACCGTAGAGTTGCAAACTATGCTGTTTTGTCCTTCCAAACCTCATGTTTGCTTGTTTCATTTCGTGTTGGCCCTCGTCTTTGCAATAATCCTTCTCGGTTTTTCTCGTGTTTGTGTTGTGTGTCATAGGTGGTGGCTCCGGTTCCAATGTTGTGGGGACCGATTCTCCGGGTATTAATTCCCAGAAAATGGCCCTTGTACTCATCAGCCCCAGGATAACTGTTAGCTAATGAGGCACCAACTTGATACAGAAATTCCAAGCAAATACAAAATATGTAGTACAAGACCATTCTGGTCTGTGAGTACTAGCAATGGTTTCTAATGGTTGATGGCGGAAGCGGTTTGTGAATCATTAGTGTCTATGGGACTCCATGTTTCCACAGGAATAGCTGACCAGGTTAACTCCTATCTTCGCGAGACTGCTATCACCGTTGCTTAAGTTCCGGGACTGTCCGCTTGGTCGCTCCTCTCCGAGCAAGAAAATCTGGCCAAGACAATAGCCAGGGACAAGCCAGTGAGTACTTTGAATGTACTCGCAAACATTATGAACACAGGCATAATATGCCAATGATGTGCTAAAAATATTATATGCTCATGACGTTAGTCACAAATGATAAATAAAACTCTGTTGCGTACGAGCATGTTAATTAAGAATATATAATAACATAACAATATAGAAGTATGCAAAGAACAACAAACACGCCACAGTCGGGCGTATGAGCGACACCACATAAAGGGCTTTAAAAGAAATGCCACAGTCGGGCGTTTGAGCGACACCACATAAAGGGCTTTAAAAGAAATGCCACAGTCGGGCGTCTGAGCGACACCACACAAAGGGCTTTAAAAGAAATGCCACAGTCGGGCGTCTGAGCGACACCACATAAAGGGCTTTAAAAGAAATGCCACAGTCGGGCGTCTGAGCGACACCACATAAAGGGCTTTAAAAGAAATGCCACAGTCGGGCGCCTGAGCGACACCACATAAAGGGCCTTAAAAGAAATGCCACAGTCGGGCGTCTGAGCGACACCACATAAAGGGCTTAAAAATGCCACAGTCGGGCGTCTGAGCGACACCACATAAAGGGCTTTAAAAAAACAAACATAGTGAATATCCCGGAGGTAGAACCATCCCAGAGATACTCGATAATAACAATAATAACACGGGTTAGTCAACAATAATAATTAATAATCATAATTATCACAAGTCACAGGTAGTAATTCCAGTTCTGGTTTAACAGTTTCACCTGTGAAGACCGACACTAAGACCGACACTTTACCCATCCCAGACTGTAGTCCTTAACCATTGACACGGCTATTCGAATAGGTTTTTAATCTCTGCAGAGGGTGTACTCTTTACCCACGAGTAACGGATTCCTATAGTCCATCGAGACTAATTCCGTCTACGGTCCTTTTGTTGAGAACACACCTAACTTGCACACACCAGCTTAACTCACATGTGTCTGGAATCACCCACGACACCTGTCAAGAAAAATGCTAAGTGGGGAGGCTACAACCTCGACGTAACATGGGATCACAAAATTTATACCGCGCGCAAAACTGGGGAAGCTACCCCCTTCGGCTACAACCGAAACACCCATGCTCCCGGACCCGGTGGCATGACTACCGGATGCCTCCAGTATCTTCCACCACGGCCTCTCTGTACGGTGTGTGCTAGGAAAGGGGTTGACAACTTACTGAACCGTACCCTACTTATTGTAGAGACGAGTGGTAGTACGAAGCACGTATGGGGGTTACTGGCACAAGACTCGATCTACGGTCGACTCAGGAGGTTGTAATATTTCCTGCATGATTAGCATAACAATGCATATATCTCAAATAATAGCTGGACACATCACACGACATACCCCTCATGCCATACCGGTCACGACTGTTTCGACGGAGGGCTAGGGACAAGACCGTGTCTACCCAAGATAGAGGCCTTCCCGGCTTCCCTTCCGGTGTGCATGAAAGTCGTATGACGGTGATTTCCATCACAAATCATGTCAACTTCATTAGCATAAACTCATCAATATGCACCCATGAATAGGATCACATCCTCACATAAAATGACGCATGCACGTGTCGGGGTGGTGTTGTCACCGAGTCAAACAACACACACACACACAAAATTACACCAGGGTTCAGAATGCTTGCCTTCAGGTCATGAGAAGGAAGGGTGCATCCAAAACATCTTGAAATCTTCAAAAATCCTATTTAAAAGAATATATATGAATTAACACACAACACAAAACAGCACTAAAAGTTGTTTTGAAAAAATTTCAAATAAATCTTAAAATAAACTAGGCAATATTTGAAAGAGGTAGGAAAAATAATTAATTCATTTGGAGTTGTATTTAAAAAGATACAGCCGGTCAAAGTTTGGTCTAAAAATCTGATATTTAAAATAAAAACAGAAAGAAAACGTTTCGTAATAGACACGTACACGTCGAAGGCGTAATCTGGAAATACGCTTCCACTTATCCAGCGTGGCTACGTCTGAGCCACTGACAGTGGGCCCGCCTGGCCCACTGGTCAGGTTTGACTGGTCTCCCTCCCTCTTCTTCCTCGGGCCGGGCAGAGGCGGGGATTCCGGCGATTGTTGCCGGCGAACGGCGGCTCCTCGTGGGCTCCAGATGACCGGGGTGGATCCGCAAGACCAAGACTGTCCCTCCGGTGGTCACTTTGCTCTCTGGGGTGGTCGGGGCTGCCGGCGGTGAGCTCCGCGGCGGACGGTGGTCGTCGGAGAAAGTGAGTTTGAGGCAGCAGTGCTTTCGATCAAAATCGAGTAGGGGAACATGCTCACGGGAGGAAGGAAAGGTTCCTGGTGGAGAGAGTGGAGAGGGGGAGGCTTTGGTGGCGCTGGACTGGTTTTTTCAGTGGCGGCGGCTGGAGTTGCCGAAGAGGAAGGAGACGACCCTTTCCCAATGATTGACGGCTAGGGGGGCACGGGTGGGACGGTGTGAGGCTGCCTGTGTGCGTGTTTGAGCTCGGGGTCTCTTTATATAGGCGCTGGAGGTCGGTTTCGAGGCGGCCGGCGATAAGGATGACGGCGAACCGCCCTGCTGAAGCTAGGGCGACATGGCGGTGATGAGCGCTAGTGGACACGATTGCGGATGAGTACGCACTGTTCTAGGAGGCAGGTGGCAAGCGTTGGCGGCTTGGAAGGCGCTGCCATGGCCGGGCCTACAAGCGGCCGTCAGCTAGCCGCCACGGTCGTCCTGACGGCGGCGTTGTGGGGTGCCAGGTTGGTCGGGGTGGTGAGGAGATGCAAGGGGACACGGCGGCTGGCTGGGGCCGGTCACGGGCCGGATTTGGGTGCAGGGTGCGATGCGGCGTCTCGGGCGCATGGGTGCCAAACGCACGCTCTGGGCGCACCCAGAGCATGCCCGGGACTTGCTCGACGAAATGCCAGGGCATCCTAGAGGTTGCGGTTGAGGCTGGCAATTAATAGGACTAGTCTAGGCCTAGCAAGGGGACTGAGGGACATGGTGGATTGGTCAGGGGCTCAAGTTCACCATGTAAACTTGAATTCATGCCAAATCTGGCTGTGCACTCAGAGTGTTTGACAAAATGCCAAAGGCACCTAGGTAGTTCTTGGAGTGGCCAAATTCTCCAGAGCAGTGTCTCTATGGGTGCAAGAGAGGGTGGTGAAGTTAGTTTGCAAGAAGGAGAAACTTGCTGGTGCAAGTTTTGCAAAACTACACTTCTGGACAGGAAGTAAATGGCATTATTATAAGGGCCAAAAGTGTTCCAAAGAGAGCATGCTCCTGGACTTAGGGGTTTTGCAGGGTTGACTACAAGCATGAGAAAGCACAAAGTCACTAGAGCAAGAAATCATAGGGTTGCAGTAGAAAACACAAGTCTGGTCCAGAATGAAAAGGAGGTTGATGTACTCAAATCTTCCAAAGAACAACACTATGTTTTTGCATAAAGTTGGATGGCATGCTACTACTGACATCCCATAATTTTGGTGGAGGCTCTAGGGAAATATTTAATTGGGTTGTAGTGCAAAAATGCCCACTGGACCAGAGAAGAAAAACATGTGTAACACTCAAAATAAGCAATGAAATAATTTTATTATTACACAAAAGTGATCTAGGGGCATCACATGACATCTCCAAATTTTGGTTGAAATATTAGTTAAAGTTGTCAACTGGTTGAAGTAGAAAAGGAGCCCCAAAACTCAAACAAGTCATTTTAATGATTAAAGCTCAGGGTGAAATAATTTAATAAACAAATCTACTGATTTAGAAATTGTTTTAATGAGATGGCATAGAAGTCCAAATTTTTTGGAAAGCTCCACTTGGGAAAGATGAAACTCATTAACATAAAAAGAAGAGTTTTCTTTCTGAAATCCACAGAAAGGTCCAGAGTGCAAACATTTAAAACTCATGGCAAGATTTTAATATCAAAAACTTGGTTAAATTTTTTTTGGGGTGTTACAAATGTCCGGCGCTCGAATCCCAGCCGTGATACGGGCTCGAAGCACCTGCGCAATCAAGAGGCTCCAGAGGGCTCTAGTGCCCAACAACGCAATGTCAAGACCACTGAGGGAGTCCTGGATAAGGGGGTCCACGGGCATCCGGGCTATGAGACATGGGCCGGACGGGTGGGCTGCGATGAGACAAGATAGAAGGCCTTCCCCCGTGTCCGGATGGGACTATCCTTTGCGTGGATGAGGGAGTCCTGGACTCGAGGGTCCTCGGACAGCCGGACTATATGCTTTGGCTGGATTGTTGGACTATGAAGATACAAGATTGAAGACTTCGTCCTCTGTCCGGATGGGACTCTCCTTTGCGTGGAAGGAAAGCTTGGATATTCGGATATGTAGATTTCCTTCTCTGTAACCGACTCTGTGTAAACCAAGCCCCCTCCGGTGTCTATATAAACTGGAGGGTTTAGTCCGTAGAACAAGCACAATCATAATCATAGGCTAGCTTCTAGGGTTTAGCCTCTATGATCTCATGGTAGATCAACTCTTGTAATACTCATATCATCAAGATCAATCAAGCATGAAGTAGGGTATGACCTCCATCGAGAGGTCCTGAACCTGGGTAAAACATCGTGTCCCCTGCCTCCTGTTACCATTAGCCTTAGACGCACAGTTCGGGACCCCCTACCCGAGATCCGCCGGTTTTGACACCGACATTGGTGCTTTCATTGAGAGTTCCACTGTGTAGTTGCTGTAAGGCTTGATGGCCCCTTCGATCATCTTCAACGACACGGTCCAGGAAGTGGTTTTCCTCCCCGGATAGATCTTCGTATTCGGCGGCTTCGTACTGCAGGCCAACTAGCTTGGCCATCTGGAGCAGATTGATAGCTACGCCCCTGGCCATCAGGTCAGGTTTGGAAGCTTAAACTATACTGCTGACATCCGCAGAGACTTGATCTTTGACGGATTTGAGCCCATACCAGGTGCGCAGAACTATCACGATGGGCATGACTTCAATCTGCCATCGGACAATATTCGGGAGATCGCGCCTGCGGTGGCACCGGGAATTAATCCAGGGCAGATCGTGCCTTCCGAGGGCGGGTGGATGGACCCCGTCACGGAGGTCGCACAGTCATCGGCGTTGGAGCCGAACACTGAACCCACCTCCTATGCGGGTGGTGTCCTCGGACCCCCGGACTCGTCTCCGGCTGCAGGATCTGAACCGCATGCGTCCGTGCCTATCGAATCGGATTGGGCACCCGTCATGGAGTTCACCGCCGCGGATATTTTTCAGCACTCGCCCTTGGGTGATGTGCTGAACTCATTAAGGTCTCTTTCCTTGTTAGGAGATTCTTGGCCGAACTATGTCCGGCTCGAGTGGGGAGCAGACGATGAAGAAATTCATCTCCCACACACCACCCACTTTATAGCCACTGTTGATGACTTAACGGACGTGCTTGACTTCGAATCCGAAGACATCGACGGTACGGACGACGATGCAGGAGAAGAACAGGAACCACTGCCTATAGGGCAGTGGACTGCCACCTCATCATATGATATTTACATGGTGGACACCCCTAAAGAAAGCAATGGCGATGAGGCAACAGAATATAACCCCTTGGAGAAGAAATCTAGACACCGGCGTCATCGGCGCCGCTCCAAGCCCCGCCATAGCAAAAATAGTGATACTGGCACAAGAGATAACAATCCGGAGGGTGCTGAAGACGAAGACAATCCTGCCCAGCCAGGCTTCTAGCAGGCCGAGCAAGAGGATGGGCAAGCTAGCGCTAGAGAACAAGCAACTGATGGAGAATCAGAGGACGATAACTACATGCCTCTCTCCGAAGACGAAGTGAGCCTTGGCGACGAAGAATTCATCGTGCCTGAGGATCTCGCCGAGCAGGAGCGCTTCAAATGCCGGCTTATAGCCACTGCAAAAAGCCTGAAGAAAAAGCAGCAACAGCTTCAAGCTAATCAAGATCTGCTAACTGACAGATGGACCGAGGTCCTGGCTATCGAGGAATACGGACTCGAGCGCCCTAGCAAAAGCTACCCAAAGCACAGGCCGCTACCTCAACTCGAGGAGGAGGCTTTAAAGCCCACGCTACCAGCCAATGATGCGGCTGATCGGCCACCCCGTGGCTGTGACAAAGCGGCGTACCAGCCCAAAGTCCAGACCGCACCCCGTCGCCAATCAAACGATAACACCAAGGCCTGGGGCTACACGAAGGACCTGCGAGATGTATTGGAAAACAAAGCAGGACAGTCAAGATCAATCTACGGATCACGGGGGCGCGCCACAAGACGTGACGATGACCATCACACCGAATACAATAAACCGGGCTCCTTGGCCGCTTTGCTTTCGGCCTTGGAAGCGCCTTCTTAAGGGCCGCCACTTCGTTCACGGCCCCTAGTAAAATTTATCATGCTTCTATTGGCATCCACAATTTTCCTTTATATAACATTCATACGGGGTATTGCTTACCTTTGTTCTCCTCGAGCTGCCTCTTCATGAGGCCGAGCTCTTCTTCGGCCCGCCCTAGGCTCTGCCTCAGTCCGGAGACCTCCGCAGTGGCGGCGGTGGCGGCCAGCAGCAACGCCTGCTTATTCACAAAGACATAATATGGTTAGACTCCTGGGGATAATATTTGATCCTCTGTTCGGCTTCCCTTCCCGAACACCAAACAGAGCATCAGGGGCTACTGTCTACACTATGATACTTTCTCATATATTAATATACTTACCTCAAAGCCTATCAGGAGGCTGGCGCAGGCTTCGGTCAATCAGCTTTTGGTGGACTGAACCTTCGCAATCACCGTACTCATAAGAGTACGGTGTCCTTCGTCAAGGGAAGCACTCTGAAGCGCTTCCACCAAATTATCCGATGCCTCTGGATGGACAGAGGTCATCGGCACAGACAGCTCGCCCCCCTTGGCGGGTGGCTGCCTACCTGAATTTGGAACCACTGGAGGTTCCGACGCGGTATCCGGCAGGGGGCCAATCCTGCTACGGCCCCCTCATCCGAATCCATGGCGATCCCCCCCCATGAGCCCGGCGTCGGGCGTCTCGCCTTGAGGCGTCTCCAGGACTACCTCCTCCTGGCCCGGTATCCTCTGAGATAACACCTCGGTGTCATCTGCGGGCCGGGGAGTGGAAGCCATCGGGAGCGAATAGCTATTCATCTCCGACGAGCTCAAGGACCCATCCGAGGAGGGCAAGTCGATATGGGCTTTGGGCGGACTGCACAAGCAAATCTTGACATGATAAGTAAAGCTAAAAACATGCAAAAGGTATTATGGCATCCGAATACTTACGACTTCGCCAGGGGCTTGGCCCTGGGTGGCCACTCCTCCTCGCTGTAGGCGGCGGTTGTGGAGTGGTCCGGAGGGAGGGTCCTTCCCTTCTTGGACCCTTCGGCCTCCCCGGAAGGGGCGGCCTTCCTTTTCTTCTCCCCCTCTGGTTGGGGGAGAGGGTTTTCCTCCTCCTCCTCATTGTCGTTGGAGGAGTGTGCCTCGGTGTCTTCGGACGACGAGTCCGGCACCACCTTGCGCCGGAGACTTTTCCTGGTCCCCGTGGCCTTCTTCTTGGCCTTCTTCTCCGGCACCTCATAGGGTGCCAGAACCAGCATCTCCGTCACGAGAGCGGTTGCTGGATCTTCAAGCAACGGAGCCGGACAGTCGATCCGCTCCGCCGTTGCCATGTATTCTTGTTAGATCAGTACGATGGCTTAAGTTCCTCCCATGAATATACTGAGGAAAGGCACATCTTGCGAAATGTAGAATGCTTACCGCATTGGCGTGGCGCTTGGCGCTGAGTCTGCGGTCCTCGGAAGTGGGAGGAGGGACTTCGCTAGCCTTGAACAACACCTTCCAAACGTCTTTGTGCATCGTGTCGAAGAGCTCTTGCAGTGTCTGGTGTTAGGTCGCGTCGAACTTCCACAGGTTGAATGCTCGTCTTTGACACAGGAGAATCCGGTGAAATAGCATGACCGGGACCACATTGACAAGCTTGATATTCTTGGTTATCATATTCTTGACGCAGTTCTGGAGTCCGGTCAGCTCCGCAGATGCGCCCCTGGCTAGGCCCTTCTTCTTCCAGGAGGTGAGCCGCACGGGGATGCCGGATCGGAATTCGGGGGCCGCCACCCAGTTAGCGTCGCGCGGCTCGGTGATGTAGAACCACCCCGATTGCTACCCCTTCACGGTCTCCATGAAGGAGCCTTCGAGCCTGGTGACACTGGGCATCTTCCCCACCATGGCGCCTCCACACTCCATCTGCTGGCCGACCACTATCTTCGGCTTCACGTTGAAGATCTTTAGCCATAGGCCGAAGTGGGGCCTGATGCGGAGAAAAGCCTCGCACACGATGATAAACGCCGAGATGTTGAGGATGAAGTTAGGGGCCATACCATGAAAATCCAGCCCGTAATAGAACATGAGCCCGCAAAGGAATCCCAATCCACGGACGAATTGGGCGAGGAACACGACCCTCTCATGGGGTCCCTCAGTCGGAATGATATGCCCTGCATCCGGGAGCTGGTGCGCAATATCTGCGACCAAGTATCCGGCCGCCCGGAGCTTCGTAATATCCTCCTCCTTGATGGAGGAGGCCATCCACTTGCCTCCCGCTCCGGACATGATTGTTTGTGCAGAGAAGGTGAGAACTGGGGCACTGGAGCTCGAGCATGCGAGAATGGATGAGCGAAGAAGGAAGTAGGCGTGGGTGAAAGAGGAGAGTCCTTATCTCTTTATAAAGGCGGTAGAAACTGTGCGCCTCCCCACTTGCCAGCCAAAATTGCTTATTTCCCAAGCGCCACGATTGATGGCACAGTTGGGTTACCCATACCCTTATTGATGAGAATCCCGTGGTAAGGGGACACGATCTCTGCTTCGACAAGACGTGTCAAGGAAACCGCCTCGCATTACGTGCAATAGCTGGTTGTGAAAAACGGTTCAAATAATGACCGGACCGTGGCGTGATGTCATACTACAAAAAGCTGTCAGCAGATTAGATTGGTGGAATATTATACTCTCTATGGTGGAATGTGGAATTCATTTTGCAGAGTTGGACACGATCCTTGTGTCCTAAATCTTCTATGGAGTATTCAGAGAAGGAACCCGCTGATACATCCATTTTGCATCATGCTTTTATATCAATATTTATTGGATTATGGGCTGTTATTGCACTTTATATCTCAATACTTATGGCTATTCTCTCTTATTTTACAAGGTTTACCATGAAGAGGGGGAATGTCGGCAGCTGGAATTCTAGCTGGAAAGGGAGCAAACATTGGAAACCTATTCTGCACAGCTCCAAAAGTCCTGAAACTCCACGAAACGACTTTTTGGATTTAGTAAGTTCTTTTGAGCGAAAGAAATACGCCAGGGGGCCCACACCCTGTCTAGGAGACAGCAGGGCGCCCCCCTATAGGGCGTGCCCCTATCTCCTGGGCCCCCTGGTGGGCCTCCGGTGTCCATCTTCCGCTATATCATCGCTTTTACCCTGGAAAAAATCGTGGGCAAGATTACGGGACGAACCTCCTCCGCCACGAGGCGGAACCTTGGCAGAATCAATCTAGGGCTCCGGCGGAGCTGTTCTGCCGGGGACACTTCCCTCCGGGAGGGGGAAATCATCACCAACGTCATCACCAACGATCCTCTCATCGGGAGGCACTACAAGAAACCTGTTAATACGTGACGGTCCTCGTCCGTCACGCATCAATGCAGAACTGTCATGGGTGTCCATCGATGACGGACTTGGAATCTGTCATGTATATCGCGTCATAATTTGACATCAGGCCTTCCATGACAGTCATTGACCGTCATGGATCTGCCCGAAGCCCGCCCATCCCAAACTAGGCCCAACCATTCATGACGGAACGAACTGTCACAGAACCAACGCCACGTAGGATTTTTCATCACCCAATTGGAATGACGTGGCTGCCTACATGGACATCATTTTCGTCACAGAAATCGTCATGGATGTAGGCACAACTTAAATTTCGTCCAGCACATATCTACCACACCAATTTTGAACGAGTACATTTTTTAGCATAGTGCATTACACAAATCGTAATACCAACTCTGGGCCAAGGCGAAGTATTTCCAAAGTATGATCATATATTACACGGATATTCAATATGCAGCCATCCATTGGTATCTACACCACATCAGCTTACAAAATCCTCAATGTAATGATCATTTACAGAATGTATTCACAAAATATCACAGAACAACACTAGGAACTAGTATAATCCAATTTACAATGGTAGAACATATGATACTACTGAGGTTGTTATTCAAGTTTTTGTCGTCGGCCCTCCTGATGGTAAGGATCATGTCATGGCGGATTGTGATGGCCAGCACCAAGAAGCCTGCTACCCAATCATATCTAACATAATTACAACAACATTAGATACTAGACGGTAGAAATGAGAGAATTAGAACAAACTTCAAAAATAAATTACTTGTTGTCCAAAATTCTTAAATTTTACCATGCCTACATATGAGAATAACAAAGTATCTACTTAAAAACAAAAATAAACACGAGGTTGCTGAAACTTAATCCAAATAAAAGTGGGTCAAAAGAAAGTCTAATCAAATTTACATACAAGTGACAACATAATAGAACATACATCCGAGAACACACCTACTCTACAGTAGTTAGAGGCCACATAAACCCGCCGAGAAAATGGCATTACTAACAAACAATATCAGTGAAGCGGAATTGCTACTCGTCGAGCTGGCAGGCATAAGCTTCAAATTTTCATGTGGCAACAAGTATACACATGAAACTAAATGTTTATCCGAGGCACTTACAGTAGTAAAAACAATTGCTTGCCAAGTAAAATTCAAATGGCATGCAAAATAACTATGAGCCACGGCCACAAATAAATATATAGAACTAAGTGGCAAATAGTTCTCTTAAGAGATACTGCATATGATGTATCGGTTATTTCTCTTAACAACATGCATGATGGGGTTGTTGGGGAACGTAGTAATTTCAAAATTTTCCTACGCACACGCAAGATCATGGTGATGGCATAGCAACGAGAGGGGAGAGTGTTCGTCCACGTACCCTCGTAGACCGTAAGCGGAAGCGTTATGACAACGCGGTTGATGTAGTCGTACGTCTTCACGATCCAACCGATCCAAGCACCGAACGTACGGCACCTCCGAGTTCAGCACACGTTCAGGTCGATGACGATCTCCGGCCTCCGATCCAGCCGAGCTCCGGAGATGAGTTCCGTCAGCACGACGGCGTGGTGACGATGTTGATGTTCTACCGGCGTAGGGCTTCGCCTAAACTCCGCGACGATATGACCGAGGTGGAATATGGTGGAAGGGGGCACCGCACACGGCTAAGGAACGATCCGTAGATCAACTTGTGTATCATGGGGTGCCCCCTTGCCCCCGTATATAAAGGAGCAAGGGGAGGAGGCAGCCGGCCAGGGAGAGGCGCGCCAAGGGGAGTCCTACTCCCACCGGTAGTAGGACTCCCTCCTTCCTTGTTGGAGTAGGAGAAGGGGGGAAGAGGGGGAGAGGAGGAAGGAAAGGGGGGCCGCACCCCTTGTCCAATTCAGACCATAGGGGGGCTGCGCGCCTCCTTCCTTTCGGCCTCTTTCCTCTATTCCCGTATGGCCCAATAAGGCCCATATAATCCCCGGCGAATTCCCGTAACTCTCCGGTACTCCGAAAAATACCCGAATCACTCGGAACCTTTCCGAACTCTGAATATAGTCGTCCAATATATCGATCTTTACGTCTCGACCATTTCGAGACTCCTCGTCATGTCCCCGATCTCATCCGGGACTCCGAACTCCTTCGGTACATCAAAACTCATAAACTCATAATATAACTGTCATCGAAACCTTAAGCGTGCGGACCCTACGGGTTCGAGAACTATGTAGACATGACCTAGAACTATTCTTGGTCAATAACCAATAGCGGAACCTGGATGCCCATATTGGCTCCTACATATTCTATGAAGATCTTTATCGGCAAACCGCATAACAACATACTTTGTTCCCTTTGTCATCAGTATGTTACTTGCCCGAGATTCGATCGTCGGTATCCAATACCTAGTTCAATCTCGTTACCGGCAAGTCTCTTTACTCGTTCCCTAATGCATCATTCCGTAACCAACTCATTTGGTCACATTGCTTGCAAGGCTTATAAAGATGTGCATTACCGAGAGGGCCCAGAGATACCTCTCCGACAATCGGAGTGACAAAACCTAATCTCGAAATACGCCAACTCAACAATGTACCTTCGGAGACCCTGTAGTACTCCTTTATAATCAACTAGTTACGTTGTGACGTTTGGTAGTACCCAAAGTGTTCCTCCGGTAAACGGGAGTTGCATAATTCTCATAGTTACAGGAACATGTATAAGTCATGAAGAAAGCAATAGCAACATACTAAACGATCAAGTGCTAGGCTAACGGAATGTGTCATGTCAATCACATCATTCTCCTAATGATGTGATCCCATTAATCAAATGACAACACATGTCTATGGTTAGGAAACATAACCATCTTTGATTAATGAGCTAGTCAAGTAGAGGCATACTAGTGACTATATGTTTGTCTATGTATTCACACATGTATCATGTTTCCGGTTAATACAATTCTAGCATGAATAATAAACATTTATCATGAAATAAGGAAATAAATAATAACTTTATTATTGCCTCTAGGGCATATTTCCTTCAGTCTCCCACTTGCACTAGAGTCAATAATCTAGTTCACATCGCTAAGTGATTTAACACCAATATTCACATCTGCATGTGATTAATACACATAGTTCACATCATCATGTGATCAACACCCAAAGGGTTTACTAGAGTCAATAATCTAGTTCACATCGCTATATGATTAACACCCAAAAGAGTACTAAGGTATGATCATGTTTTGCTCGTGAGAAAAGCTTAGTCAACGGGACTGTCATATTCAGAGCCGTATGTATTTCGCAAATATTCTATGTCCACAATGCTCTGCACGGAGCTACTCTAGCTAATTGCTCCCACTTTCAATATGTATCCAGATTGAGACTTAGAGTCATCTGGATTGGTGTAAAAGCTTGCATCGTTGTAACTTTTACGATGGGCTCTTTTATCACCTCCATAATCGAGAAACATCTCCTTAGTCCTCACTAAGGATATTCTTGACCCATGTCCAGTGATCTACTTATTAGATCAAAATTGTATTCCTTTGCCAAACACAGAGCAAGGTATACAATAGGTTTGGTTCACATTATAGCATACTTTATAGAACCTATGACTGATGCATAGGGAATGACTTTTCATTCTCTTTCTATTTTCTGCAATGGTCGGGTCTTGAGTCTTACTCAACTTCACACCTTGTAACACAGGCAAGAACTCCTTCTTTGACTGTTCCATTTTGAACTATTTCAAAAATTTATCAAGGTATGTACTCATTGAAAAAATCTTATCAAGCGTCTTGATCTATCTATATAGATGTTGATGCTCAATGTGTAAGCAGCTTCACCGAGGTCTTGGTTTGAAAAACTCTTATTCAAGTATCCTTTCATGCTATCCAGAATTTCCATATCATTTCCAATTAACAATATGTCATCCAGATATAATATTAGAAATGCTACAGAGCTCCCACTCACTTTCTTGTAAATACAGGCTTCTTCAAAAGTCTGTATAAAACCATATGCTTTGATCAACTCATCAAAGCATATATTCCAACTCCAAGATGCTTGTACCAGTCCATAGATGGATCGCTGGAGCTTGCCCAATTTGCTAGCACCTTTAGGATTGACAAAACCTTCTGGTTGCATCATATACAACTCTTCTTTAAGAAAACCATTAAGGAATGCAGTTTTGTTTATCCATTTGCCAGATTTCATAAAATGCGGCAATTGCTAACATGATTCAGACAGACTTAAGCATAGATACGAGTGAAAAACTCTCATCGTAGTCAACATCTTGAACTTGTCGAAAACCTTTTGCGAAAATTCTAGCTTTGTAGATAGTAACACTATCAGCGTCCGTCTTCCTCTTGAAGATCCATTTAATCTCAATGTCTCACCGATCATTGGGCAAGTCAATCAAAGTCCATACTTTGTTTTCATACATGGATCTTATCTCAGATCTCATGGTCTCAAGCCATTTTGCGGAATCTGGGCTCACCATCGCTTCTTCATAGTTCGTAGGTTCGTCATGGTCTAGTAACAAAACTTCCAGAACAGGATTACCGTACCACTCTGGTGCGGATCTTACTCTATAAGACCTACGAGGTTCTGTAGTAACTTAATCTGAAGTTTCATGATCATCATCATTAACTTCCTCACTAATTGGTGTAGTAGTCACACGAACAGATTTCTGTGATGAACTAATTTCCAATAAGGGAGCAGGTACAGTTACCTCATCAAGTTCTACTTTCCTCCCACTCACTTCTTTCGAGAGAAACTTCTTCTCTAGAAAGGATCCATTCTTGGCAACGAATGTTTTGCCTTCGGATTTGTGATAGAAGGTGTACCCAACAGTTAAATTTGGGTATTCTATGAAGACGCACTTCTCCGATTTGGGTTTGAGCTTATCAGGTTGAAACTTTTTTCCGTATAAGCACCGCAACTCCAAACTTTAAGAAATGACAGCTTAGGTTTACTGCTAAACCATAGTTCATACGGTGTCGTCTCAACGGATTTAGATGGCGCCCTATTAAATGTGAATGCAGCTGTCTCTAATGCATAACCCCAAAACGATAGTGGTAAATCGGTAAGAAACATCATAGATTGTACAATATCCAATAAAGTATGGTTATGACATTCGGACACACCATTACGCTGTGGTGTTCCGGGTGGCGTGAGTTGCGAAACTATTCCGCATTGTTTCAAATGTAGACCAAACTCGTAACTCAAATATTCTTCTCCACAATCAGATCGTAGAAATTTATTTTCTTGTTACGATGATTTTCAACTTCACTCTGAAATTCTTTGAACTTTTCAAACGTTTTAGACTTATGTTTCATTAAGTAGATATACCCATATCTGCTCAAATCATCTTGTGAAGGTCAGAAAATAACGATACTTGCCACGAGCATCAACACTCATTGGATCACATACATCAATATGTATTATTTCCAACAAGTCAGTAGCTCGTTCCATTGTTCCGAAGAACGGAGTTTTAGTCATCTTGCCCATAAGGCATGGTTCGCAAGCATCAAGTGATTCATAATCAAGTGATTCCAAAATCCCATCAGTATGGAGTTTCTTCATGCGCTTTACACCAATATGACCTAAACTGCAGTGCCACAAATAAGTTGCACTATCATTATTAACTTTGCATCTTTTGGTTTCAATATTATGAATATGTGTATCACTACGATCGAGATCCAACGAACCATTTTCATTGGGTGTGTGACCATATAAGGTTTTATTCATGTAAACAGAACAACAATTTATTCTCTTACTTAAATGAATAACCGTATTGTAATAAACATGATCAAATCATATTCATGCTCAACGCAAACACCAAATAACACTTATTTAGTTTCAACACTAATCCCGAAAGTATAGGGAGTGTGCGATGATGATCATATCAATCTTGGAACTACTTCCAACACACATCGTCACCTCGCCTTTTTACTATTTTCTGTTTATTCTGCAACTCCCGTTTCGAGTTACTACTCTTAGCAACTGAACCAGTATCAAAATGCCGAGGGGTTGCTATAAACACTAGTAAAGTATACATCAATAACATGTATATCCAATATACCTTTGTTCACTTTTGCCATCCTTCTTATCCGCCAAATACTTGGGGCAGTTCCACTTCCAATGATCATTTCCTTTGCAGTAGAAGCACTCAGTTTCAGGCTTTGGTCCAGCTTTGGGCTTCTTCGTGGGAGCGACAACTTGCTTGTCATTCTACTTGAAGTTCCCTTTCTTTCCCTTTGCCCTTTTCTTGAAACTAGTGGTCTTGTCAATCATCAACACTTGATGCTCTTTTCTTGATTTCTACCTTCGTCGATTTCAGCATCACGAAGAGCTTGGGAATTACTTTCGTCATCCCTTGCATATTATAGTTCATCACGAAGTTCCACTAACTTGGTGATGGTGACTAGAGAATTCTGCCAATCACTATCTTATCTGGAAGATTAACTCCCACTTGATTCAAGCGATTGAAGTACCCAGACAATCTGAACACATGCTCACTAGTTGAGCGATTCTCCTCCACCTTTTAGCTATAGAACTTGCTGGAGACTTCATATCTCTCAACTCGGGTATTTGCTTGAAATATTAACTTCAATTCCTGGAACATCTCATATGGTCCATGACGTTCAAAACGTCTTTGAAGTCTCGATTCTAAGCCGTTTAAGCATGGTGCACTAAACTATCAAGTAGTCATCATATTGAGCTAGCCAAACGTTCATAACGTCTGCATCTGCTCCTGCAATAGGTTTGTCACCTAGCGGTGCATCAAGGACATAATTCTTCTGCGCAGCAATGAGGATAAACCTCAGATCACGGATCCAATCCGCATCATTGCTACTAACAATTTTCAACACAATTTTCTCTAGGAACATATCAAAATAAACATATGAAAGCAACAACGCAAGCTATTGATCTACAACATAATTTGCAAAATACTACCAGGACTAAGTTCATGATAAATTTAAGTTCAATTAATCATATTACTTAAGAACTCCCACTTAGAAAGACATCCCTCTAATCCTCTAAGTCATCACGTGATCCAAATCAACTAAACCATAACCGATCATCACGTGAGATGGAGTAGTTTTCAATGGTGAACATCACTATGTTGATCATATCTACTATATGATTCACGCTCGACCTTTCAGTCTCCGTGTTCCGAGGCCATATCTGCATATGCTAGGCTCGTCAAGTTTAACCTGAGTATTCCGCGTGTGCAAAACTGTCTTGCACCCGTTGTAGATGGACGTAGAGCTTATCACACCCGATCATCACGTGGTGTCTGGGCACGACGAACTTTGGCAACGGTGCATACTCAGGGAGAACACTTCTTGATAATTTTAGTGAGAGATCATCTTAAAATGCTACCGTCAATCAAAGCAAGATAAGATGCATAAAGGATAAACATCACATGCAATCAATATAAGTGATATGATATGGCCATCATCATCTTGTGCTTGTGATCTCCATCTTCGAAGCACCATCGTGATCACCATCGTCACCGGCGCGACACCTTGATCTCCATCGTAGCATCGTTGTCGTTACGCCATCTATTGCTTCTACGACTATCGCTACCACTTAGTGATAAAGTAAAGCAATTACAGGGCGTTTGCATTTCATACAATAAAGCGACAACCATATGGCTCCTGCCAGTTGCCGATAACTTCGGTTACAAAACATGATCATCTCATACAATAAAATATAGCATCACGTCTTGACCATATCACATCACAACATGCCCTGCAAAAACAAGTTAGACATCCTCTACTTTGTTGTTGCAAGTTTTACGTGGCTGCTACGGGCTTAGCAAGAACCGTTCTTACCTATGCATCAAAAACCACAGCGATAGTTTGTCAAGTTGGTGTTGTTTTAACCTTCGCAAGGACCGGGCGTAGCCACACTCGATTCAGCTAAAGTGAGAGAGACAGACACCCGCCGGTCACCTTTAAGCAACGAGTGCTCGTAGCGGTGAAACCAGTCTCGCGTAAGCGTACGCGTAATGTCGGACCGGGCCGCTTCATCTCACAATACCGCCAAACCAAAGTATGACATGCTGGTAAGCAGTATGACTTATATCGCCCACAACTCACTTGTGTTCTACTTGTGCATATGACATCTACGCATAAAACCTGGCTCGGATGCCACTGTTGGGTAACGTAGTAATTTCAAAATTTTCCTACGCACACGCAAGATCATGGTGATGGCATAGCAACGAGAGGGGAGAGTGTTCGTCCACGTACCCTTGTAGACCGTAAGCGGAAGCGTTATGACAACACGGTTGATGTAGTCGTACGTCTTCACGATCCGACCGATCCAAGCACCGAACGTACGACACCTCCGAGTTCAGCACACGTTCAGCTCGATGACGATCTCTGGCCTCCGATCCAGCCGAGTTCCGGAGATGAGTTCCGTCAGCACGACGGCGTGGTGACGATGTTGATGTTCTACCGGCGCAGGGCTTCGCCTAAACTCCGCGACTATATGACCGAGGTGGAATATGGTGGAAGGGGGCACCGCACACGGCTAAGGAACGATCCGTAGATCAACTTGTGTATCATGGGGTGCCCCCTTGCCCCCGTATATAAAGGAGCAAGGGGAGGAGGCGGCCGGCCAGGGAGAGGCGCGCCAAGGGGAGTCCTACTCCCACCGGGAGTAGGACTCCCTCCTTCCTTGTTGGAGTAGGAGAAGGGGGAAAGAGGGGGAGAGGAGGAAGGAAAGGGGGGCCGCACCCCTTGTCCAATTCGGACCAGAGGGGGGCTGCGCGCCTCCTTCCTTTCGGCCTCTTTCCTCTATTCCCGTATGGCCCAATAAGGCCCATATACTCCCCGGCGAATTCCCGTAACTCTCCGGTACTCCGAAAAATACCCGAATCACTCGGAACCTTTCGAACTCCGAATATAGTCGTCCAATATATCGATCTTTACATCTCGACCATTTCGAGACTCCTCGTCATGTCCCCGATCTCATCCGGGACTCCAAACTCCTTCGGTACATCAAAACTCATAAACTCATAATATAACTGTCATCGAAACCTTAAGCGTGCGGACCCTACGGGTTCGAGAACTATGTAGACATGACCTAGAACTATTCTTGGTCAATAACCAATAGCGGAACCTGGATGCCCATATTGGCTCCTACATATTCTATGAAGATCTTTATCGGCAAACCGCATAACAACATACTTTGTTCCCTTTGTCATCGGTATGTTACTTGCCCGAGATTCGATCGTCGGTATCCAATACCTAGTTCAATCTCGTTACCGGCAAGTCTCTTTACTCGTTCCCTAATGCATCATTCCGTAACCAACTCATTTGGTCACATTGCTTGCAAGGCTTATAAAGATGTGCATTACCGAGAGGGCCCAGAGATACCTCTCCGACAATCGGAGTGACAAAACCTAATCTCGAAATACGCCAACTCAACATGTACCTTCGGAGACACCTGTAGTACTCCTTTATAATCACTCATTTACGTTGTGACGTTTGGTAGTACCCAAAGTGTTCCTCCGGTAAACGGGAGTTGCATAATTCTCATAGTTACAGGAACATGTATAAGTCATGAAGAAAGCAATAGCAACATACTAAACGATCAAGTGCTAGGCTAACGGAATGGGTCATGTCAATCACATCATTCTCCTAATGATGTGATCCCATTAATCAAATGACAACACATGTCTATGGTTAGGAAACATAACCATCTTTGATTAATGAGCTAGTCAAGTAGAGGCATACTAGTGACTATATGTTTGTCTATGTATTCACACATGTATCATGTTTCTGGTTAATACAATTCTAGCATGAATAATAAACATTTATCATGAAATAAGGAAATAAATAATAACTTTATTATTGCCTCTAGGGCATATTTCCTTCAGGGGTTACTCTAATTCAAGTGCATGAGACTATAAATTTCACCACCAAGATCAAAGGGGCACAAACAAATTAGTAGATTATCACAACATGGTGAAAAATGCCTAACCCCTGGTTCATCATGGAGAAATGATAGGACAGGTAGTAGAGAACCAACCCCTGGTTCATCACGGAGCAGCTCCACCAAATTTATCGCGGTCACCCTCTCGAGCTCTATTGTGCGCCATGCAGTGGCACGGCTGCTACGGCACCACCTAAACCTGCATCCCAAAAAACAGAGATCATAATCAAGAAAAAGATGGGAAAACATCAGGGAAAAGATTTAGGATCAGAAAGTAGACATCACTACTTGTCGACAAAACTATTGCAGAGGGCGACCAGGCTTGGAGGCAGGGAGCACACAAGTTGAAGAAGAAATGTGTCTCACTGTTTTAGCAACTGCTAGCTTGCTGTGTGCCTCTAGGTTGAGGGAGAGTGAACAAACGTGGCATTGGTTCTAGTACTAGTAGGCGCACAACTAACGATGGCGGGACTACATGTAATTAGTACAAAAATGAACAGGTTTAAATCTCTATATTATAACTGTAGGACTGCCACACTGTACCGATGTAATTTTCTTCTTATATTTATATTAAACATAATTCTCGTAATATGTATTCAGTGAGCTGCAGTTGCCAATATGGACAGAAGTGTGTGGAGAAAACTTTAAAAAGAACATGCATGTCGCCATATTAATAAAGTAACAGAAATCGTGTCTCTATTTGATGAAATTATTCACCACTTGATTACATTGATTCATACAGAATTATATTTTGATAGAAAACTAAAGTGAATGCATATAGAACAGCTAATTGTATTTATTTAGAGAACAAAGATACATCAAACTGTTAGAAAAATCTAAACTGAATTAGATCTTGGTAGAAAATTAATCTAAATTAGATCTTGGTTGAAAATTAAACTAAATTATATCTAGATAGAAGCCCACATAGCATAGTGCAGCTGGTTGACAAACATGTGCCTTCTGTCTCTACTGGGTACCCTGCAGTGTAAAGATACATAGAAAATTCAGTGTTAAAGTTTCAGAGAGGAAACCCGCAAACACAACACACTGGCTGCTACATGCACACACATCTCACTCATATACACTCCCTAGCCCTTGATAGCCGCGGCCGCCCCTACGTCAGCACGCACACACAACACCCTAAGATTTGGAGAAGGCAGTAGCCAAGCTTAAGCAATTTATTGAAGAAGGAGGCCACGCACCAGCCTTAGGCTTCCCACCCTGCCCACGAACGGCCGCAGTGGCTACCAGCTTAGGCAAATAAACCTCACCTATGGTCAAAGCAGCATCATGAGGCCATGGTGTCGAGGAAGCCAACAGAAGGGATGGGAGCCACACCGGAATCCTGCGAGCCATTGTCTAGACCGGCGACCACACGGTCGCCCTGCTCCGACAAGGCCAACATCGGGGGTTGAGCCCATGCTGGATCTGCACGCGCCCAAGAAGCAGATCTCATCACTCGGGCTGCTGGCGCCGTCGAACTGCAAGTGGAGGAAGGATTGGAGAGGCCGGGGACGTGGGGATTGGGACAAGGAGGTGGGGATTGGGACGATGGTGTGTATGAGAGCGGATCGGAGCGGTGGGTGTGCGGAGGACCCAAAGGAGTGGATCGGGGAGAGGAAGAAGATGATGGGGGCGGCAGTGGAGGGAGAACGAGATGGGGGCAGGGAGAGGCTTAGGGTTAGATTATTTTATATGGGGGTTGGGTTAGGAGGGCTCAAGCGGGCTTCGGCGGGCTTTGGAGCCGTACTAGGCCGGTTCATGACAGATTCTTGGAACGTCACCGGAAATCCGTCATGTATTAACTGATTTCTTGTAGTGTGGGGGTCAATCTCCATCAACATCATCAGCAGCACCATCTCCTCTGAAAACCCTAGTTCATCTCTTGTATCCAATCTAGTATCAAAACCACAAATTGGTACCTGTGGGTTGCTAGTAGTGTTGATTACTCCTTGTAGTTGATGCTAATTGGTTTACTTGGTGGAAGATCATATGTTCAGATCCTTTATGCGTATTATTACCCCTCTGATTATGAACATGAATATGCTTTGTGAGTAGTTCTGTTTGTTCCTGAGGACATGGGTGAAGTCTTGCTATTAGTAGTCATGTGAATTTGGTATTCGTTCGATATTTTGATGAGATATATGTTATCTTTTCCTCTAGTGGTGTTATGTGAACGTTGACTACATGAAACTTCACCATTATTTGGGCCTAGAGGAAGGCATGGGGGAGTAATAAGTAGATGATGGGTTGCTAGAGTGACAGAAGCTTAAACCCTAGTTTATGCGTTGCTTCGTTAGGGGCTAATATGGATCCATATGTTTAATGTTGTGGTTAGGTTTACCTTAATACTTCTTTTGTAGTTGCGGACGCTTGCAATAGGGGTTAATCATAATTGGGATACTTGTCCAAGTAAGGTCAGTACCCAAGTACCGGTCCACCCACATATCAAATTATCAAAGTACCAAACGTGAATCATATGAACGTGATGAAAACTAGCTTGACGATAATTCCCATCTGTCCTCGGGAGCTCCTTCCTCATTATTAGAAATTGTCCAGGCTTATACTTTGCTACATAAAGGATTGGGCCACCTTGCTGCACTTTATTTGCTTTATTTGTTTGTTACCCATTACCATTTATCTTATCACAAAACTATCTATTACCTACAATTTCAATGCTTGCAGAGAAAACCTTACTGAAAACCGCTTATCATTTCCTTCTGCTCCTCGCTGGGTTCGACACTCTTACTTATCGAAAGGACTATGATTTACCCCCTACACTTGTGGGTCATCAAGACTCTTTTCTGGCGCCGTTGCCGGGGAGTGTAACGCTTTTGGTGAGTGGAACTTGGTAAGGAAACATTTATATAGTGTGCTGAAATTTTCTGTTACTTGTCACCATGGAAACTAATCCTTTGAGGGGCTTGTTTGGGGTATCTTCGCCCCAACCAGAAGAGCAAAGAGTTTCTCCTCAACCTACTGAACTTTGTGAAAATATTCACTTTGAGATTCCTTCGGGTATGATAGAGAAACTGCTAGCTAATCCATTTGCAGGAGATGGAACATTGCATCACGATTTACACCTTATCTTTGTGGATGAAGTTTGTGGATTATTTAAGCTTGCAGGTATTCCCGATGATGTTGTCAAAAGGAAGGTCTTCCCTTTATCTTTGAAGGGAGATGCATTGACATGGTATAGGCTATGTGATGATACGAGATCTTGGAATTATAAGCGATTGAAGTTGGAATTTCACCAGAAGTTCTATCCTATGCATCTTGTTCATCGTGATCATAATTACATATATAATTTCTGGCCTCGGGAAGGAGAAAGCATCTCTCAAGCTTGGGGGAGGCTTAAGTCAATGTTATATTCATGCCCCAATCATGAGCTCTCTCGGGAAATGATTATTCAGAACTTTTATGCTCGGCTTTCTCTTGATAATCGCAACCTGCTCGATACTTCCTGTGATGTTTCTTATATGCTGAAAACTATTGATTTCAAATGGGACTTATTGGAAATAATTAAATGCAACTCTGAAGATTGGGGTTTCGACGATGGTAAGGAGTCAGGTATGACACCTAAGTTCGATTGTGTTAAATCTTTTATGGATACCGATGCTTTTCATGGATTTAGCGCTAAGTATGGACTTGACTCTGAAATAGTAGCTTCTTTCTGTGAATCTTTTGCTACTCACATTGATATCCCTAAAGAGAAGTGGTTTAAATATAATCCTCCTGTTGAAGTGAAAGTAGTTGCACCTATTACAGTTGAAGAAAAGACTATCACCTATAGTGATCCTATTGTTCCTACTACTTATGTTGAAAAACCTCCTTTTCCTGTTAGGATAAAAGACCATGCTAAAGCTTCGACTGTTGTTCGTAAGAGTAATACTAGGACCTATACACCTCCTGAGCAAATTAATGTTGAACCTAGTATTGCTATGGTTAAAGATCTCTTGGATGATGATTTAGATGGGCATGTTATTTCTTTTTGTGGTGAGACTACTAATATTGCTAGACCAGATACCAAGACACCTAGACCTGTCGTAGGCATGCCTGTTATTTCTATTAAAATAGGAGATCATTGTTATAATGGCTTATGTGATATGGGTGCTAGTGCTAGTGCAATACATTATACTATATATCAAGAAATTATGCATGACATTGCACCCATTGAATTAGAAGACATTGATGTTACTATTAAGCTTGCTAATAGGGATGCCATTAAACCCTTTGGGATTGTTAGAGATGTTGAAGTTTTGTGTGGAAAGGTTAAATACCCTGCTGATTTTCTTGTTCTTGGTTCCCCACAAGATGATTTTTGTCCCATTATTTTTGGTAGACCCTTCTTGAATACGGCTAGTGCTAACATTAATTATGAAAAGAATATTGTCACTGTTGGCATTGATGGTATGTCTCATGAGTTTAATTTCGCTAAGTTTAGTAGACAACCTCATGATAGGGAACCACCTAGTAAGGATGAGATTATTGGTCTTGCTTCCATTGTTGTTCCTCCAACTGATCCGTTAGAACAATATTTGCTAGACCATGAAAACGATATGTTTATGAAGGAAAGGGAGGAAATAGATGAAGTGTTCCTTAAACAGGAACCTATGCTGAAACATAACCTTCCCGTTGAAATTCTTGGGGATCCCCCTCCACCCAAGGGTGATCCCGTGTTTGAACTCAAACCATTACCTGATAATCTTAAGTATGCTTATCTTGATGAAAAGGAAATATATCATGTTATTATTAGTGCTAACCTTTCAGAGCAAGAAGAAGAAAGATTATTGAAAACTCTGAAGAAGCACCGAGCTGCTATTGGATATACTCTGGATGATCTCAAGGGCGTTAGTCCCACGTTATGCCAACACAAAATTACATTGGAGGACGATGCCAAACCAGTTAGAGATCCTCAAACACGATTAAATCCCAAGATGAAAGAAGTGGTAAGAAAGGAGATATTAAAGCTCCTTGAGGCAGGTATTATTTATCCCGTTGCTGATAGTGAATGGGTAAGCCCTGTCCATTGTGTTCCTAAAAAAGGAGGTATTACCGTTGTTCCTAATGATAAAGATGAATTGATCCCGCAAAGAATTATTACAGGTTATAGGATGGTAATTGATTTTCGCAAGTTAAATAAAGCTACTAAGAAAGATCATTACCCTTTACCTTTTATTGATCAAATGCTAGAAAGACTATCCAAACACACACATTTCTGCTTTTTAGATGGTTATTCTGGCTTCTCTCAAATACCTGTGTCAGCAAAGGATCAATCTAAAACAACTTTTACTTGCCCTTTTTGTACTTTTGCTTATAGACGTATGCCTTTTGGTTTATGTAATGCACCTACTACCTTTCAAAGATGCATGATGGCTATATTCTCTAATTTTTGTGAAAAGATTTGTGAGGTATTCATGGATGACTTTTCCATTTATGGATCCTCTTTTGATGATTGTTTGAGCAACCTTGATCGAGTTTTGCAGAGATGTGAAGACACTAGTCTCGTCCTGAATTGGGAAAAGTGTCACTTTATGGTTAATGAATGCATTGTCTTGGGGCATAAGATTTCCGAGAGAGTTATTGAAGTTGACAAAGCCAAGGTTGATGCGATTGAAAAGATGCCATGTCCCAAGGACATAAAAGGTATAAGAAGTTTCCTAGGTCATGCCGGTTTTTATAGGAGGTTCATTAAGGACTTTTCTAAAATCTCTAGGCCTCTAACTAATTTATTGCAAAAAGATATTCCTTTTGTCTTTTATGATGATTGTGTAGAAGCATTTGAAATACTTAAGAAAGCTTTGATCACTGCACCTATTGTTCAGCCACCTGATTGGAATTTACCTTTTGAAATTATGTGCGATGCTAGTGATTATGTTGTAGGTGTTGTTCTAGGGCAAAGAGTCGATAAGAAATTGAATGTTATCCAGTATGCTAGTAAGACTCTTAATACTGCCCAGAGAAATTATGCTACTAGTGAAAAAGAGTTCTTAGCAGTTGTGTTTGCATGTGATAAGTTTAGACCTTATATTGTTGATTCTAAAGTTACTATTCACACTGATCATCCTGCTATTAAATATCTTATGGAAAAGAAAGATGCTAAGCCTAGACTCATTACATGGGTTCTCCTACTCCAAGAATTTGACTTGCATATTATTGATAGAAAAGGAGCTGAGAACCCCGTTGCAGACAACTTGTCTAGGTTAGAGAATGTTCTTGATGACCCACTGCCTATTAATGATAGCTTTCCTGATGAACAATTAGCGGTTGTCAATGCTTCTCGTACTGCTCCTTGGTATGCTGATTATGCTAATTACATTGTTGCTAAATATATATCGCCTAGTTTCACATACCAGCAAAAGAAAAAGTTCTTTTATGATTCAAGACATTACTTCTGGGATGATCCACACCTTTATAAAGAAGCAGTAGATGGTGTTATTAGACGTTGTGTGCCTGAGCATGAACAGGAACAGATCCTACGCAAGTGTCATTCTGAATCCTATGGAGGACACCATGCTGGAGATAGAACTGCACACAAGGTACTACAATCTGGTTTTTATTGGCCTACTCTCTTCAAAGATGCTCGTAAGTTTGTCTTATCTTGTGATGAATGTCAAAGAATAGGTAACATTAGTAGATGTCAAGAAATGCCTATGAATTATTCTCTTGTTATTGAACCATTTGATGTTTGGGGCTTTGATTATATGGGACCTTTTCCTGCCTCCAATGGTTATACACATATTTTAGTTGTTTTTGATTACGTTACTAAGTGGGTAGAAGCTATTCGTGGATCCCGATGCTAAGGAGTCAGGTAAGGAGTCAGGTATAACACCTAAGTTTGATTGTGTTAAATCTTTTATGGATACCGATGCTTTTCGTGGATTTAGTGCTAAGTATGGACTTGACTCTGAGATAGTAGCTGCTTTTTGTGAATCTTTTGCTACTCACGTTGATCTCCCTAAGGAGAAGTGGTTTAAATATAATCCTCCCATTGAAGTAAAAGTAGTTGCGCCTATTACAGTTGAAGAAAAGACTATCACTTATAATGATCCTATTGTTCCTACTACTTATGTTGAGAAACCACCTTTTCCTGTTAGGATAAAGGATCATGCTAAAACTTCAACTGTTGTTCGTAAGAGTAATACTAGAACTTATACACCTCCTGAGCAAATCAAACTTGAACCTAGTATTGCTATGGTTAAAGATCTCTTGGATGATAATTTAGATGGGCATGTTATTTACTTCTGTGAACAGGCTGCTAATATTGCTAGACCAGATGCTAAGATACATAGACCTGTTGTAGGCATGCCTGTTATTTCTGTTAAAATAGGAGATCATTGTTATCATGGCTTATGTGATATGGGTGCTAGTGCTAGTGCAATACCTCATTCCTTATATGAAGAAATTATGCATGATATCGCACCCGCTGAATTGGAAGGTATTGATGTTACTATCAAGCTTGCCAATAGAGATACTATTTCACCAGTTGGGATTGTTAGAGATGTTGAAGTCTTGTGTGGGAAAGTTAAATATCCTGCTGATTTTCTTGTTCTTGGTTCCCCACAAGATGACTTTTGTCCCATTATTTTTGGTAGACCCTTCTTGGATACTGTTAATGCTAGGATTGATTGTGAAAAGGATATTGTTACAATTGGCTTAGGGGATATGTCTCATGAGTTTAATTTTGCTAAGTTTCATAGGCAGCCCCGTGATAAAGAATCACCTAGTAAGGATGAGATTATTGGTCTTGCTTCTATTGCCGTGCCTCCTACTGATCCGTTAGAACAATATTTGCTAGACCATGAAAATGATATGTTTATGAATGAAAGAAGGGAAATAGATGAAGTGTTCCTTCAATAGGGTCCTATTCTGAAACACAACTTGCCTGTTGAAATCCTAGGGGATCCCCCTCCACCCAAGGGTGATCCCGTGTTTGAGCTCAAACCATTACCTGATAATCTTAAGTATGCTTATCTTGATTAAAAGAAAATATATCATGTTATTATTAGTGCTAACCTTTTAGAGCAAGAAGAAGAAAGATTATTGAAAACTCTGAAGAAGCACCGAGCTGCTATTGGATATACTCTGGATGATCTTAAGGGCATTAGTCCCACTCTATGTCAGCACAAAATAAATGTGGAGAAAGATGCCAAACCAGTTAGAGATCCTCAACGACGGTTAAATCCTAAGATGAAAGAAGTGGTAAGAAAGGAGATACTAAAGCTCCTTGAGGCAGGTATAATTTATCCCGTTGCTGATAGTGATTGGGTAAGCCCTATCCATTGTGTTCCTAAAAAGGGAGGCATTACTGTTGTTCCTAATGATAAAGATGAATTGATCCCGCAAAGAATTATCATAGGTTATAGGATGGTAATTGATTTCTGTATATTAAATATAGCTACTAAGAAAGATCATTACCCTTTACCTTTTATTGATCAAATGCTAGAAAGACTATCCAAACACACATATTTCTGCTTTCTAGATGGTTATTCTGGTTTCTCTCAAATACCTGTGTCAGCGGAGGATCAATCAAAAACTACTTTTACTTGCCCTTTCGGTACTTTTGCTTATAGACGTATGCCTTTTGGTTTATGTAATGCACCTGCTACCTTTCAAAGATGTATGATGGCTATATTCTCTGACTTTTGTGAAAGATTTGTGAGGTATTCATGGATGATTTCTCCGTTTATGGATCCTCTTTTGATGATTGCTTGAGCAACCTTGATCGAGTTTTGCAGAGATGCGAAGACACTAGTCTCATCTTGAATTGGGAAAAGTGCCACTTTATGGTTAATGAAGGCATTGTCTTGGGGCATAAGATTTCCGAGAGAGGTATTGAAGTTGATAAAGCTAAAGTTGATGCTATTTAAAAGATGCCATGTTCCAAGGACATAAAAGGTATAAGAAGCTTCCTTGGTCATGCCGGTTTTTATAGGAGGTTCATTAAGGACTTTTCTAAAATCTCTAGGCCTCTGACTAATTTATTACAAAAAGATATTCCTTTTGTCTTTGATGATGATTGTGTAGAAGCATTTGAAATACTTAAGAAAGCTTTGATCACTGCACCTATTGTTCAGCCACCTGATTGGAATTTACCTTTTGAAATTATGTGTGATGCTAGTAATTATGTTGTAGGTGTTGTTCTAGGGCAAAGAGTTGATAAGAAATTAAATGTTATCCAGTATGCTAGTAAAACTCTTGATACTGCCCAGAGAAATTGTGCTACTACTGAAAAAGAGTTCTTAGCAGTTGTATTTGCATGTGATAAGTTCAGACCTTATATTGTTGATTCTAAAGTTACTATTCACACTGATCATGTTGCTATTAAATATCTTATGGAAAAGAAAGATGCTAAGCCTAGACTTATTAGATGGGTTCTCTTGCTCCAAGAATTTGATTTGCATATTATTGATAGAAAGGGAGCTGAGAACCCCGTTGCAGACAACCTGTCTAGGTTAGAGAATGTTCTTGATGACCCACTACCTATTGATGATAGCTTTCCTGATGAACAATTAGCAGTCATTAATGCTTCTCATACTGCTCCTTGGTATGCTGATTATGCTAATTACATGGTTGCTAAATTTATACCACCTAGTTTCACATACCAGGAAAAGAAAAAGTTCTTTTATGATTTAAGACATTACTTCTGGGATGACCCACACCTTTATAAAGAAGGTGTAGATGGTGTTATTAGACGTTGTGTACCCGAGCATGAACAGGAACAGATCCTACGCAAGTGTCACTCCGAATCATACAGAGGACACCACGCTGGAGATAGAACTGCACATAAGGTATTGCAATCTGGTTTTTATTGGCCTGCTCTCTTCAAAGATGCTCGTAAGTTTGTCTTGTCTTGTGATGAATGCCAAAGAATTGGTAATATTAGTAGACGTCAAGAAATGCCTATGAATTGTTCTTTTGTTATTGAACCATTTGATGTTTGGAGCTTTGATTATATGGGACCTTTTCCTGCCTCTAATGGTTACACGCATATTTTAGTTGATGTTGATTACGTGACTAAGTGGGTAGAAGCTATTCCAACTAGTAGTGCTGATCATAACACTTCGATTAAAATGCTTAAAGAAGTTATTTTTCCGAGGTTTGGAGTCCCTAGATATCTTATGACTGATGGTGGTTCACATTTTATTCATGGTGCTTTCCGTAAGATGCTTGCTAAGTATGATGTCAATCATAGAATAGCATCTCCTTATCATCCGCAGTCTAGTGGTCAAGTAGAGTTGAGCAATAGAGAGCTCAAATTAATTTTTCAAAAGACTGTGATTAGATCTAGAAAGAATTGGTCCAAGGAACTTGATGATGCATTATGGGCCTATAGAACTGCTTACAAAAATCCTATGGGTATGTCTCCATATAAGATGGTTCACGGAAAAGCATGTCATTTACCTCTTGAACTTGAACATAAAGCATATTGGGCTATTAAGGAGCTCAATTATGACTTCAAACTTGCCGTTGAGAAGTGGTTATTTGATATTAGCTCACTTGATGAATGGAGAACCCAAGCATATGAGAATGCCAAGCTATTCAAAGAAAAAGTCAAACGCTGGCATGATAAGAGGATACAAAAGCGTGAGTTTAACGTAGGAGATTATGTTTTATTATTCAACTCCCGTTTAAGATTTTTTGCAGGAAAACTTCTCTCAAAATGGGAAGGTCCCTACGTTATCGAGGAGGTCTATCGTTCTGGTGCTATAGAAATCAACAACTTCGAAGGCACAAGTCCGAGGGTGGTAAACGGTTAAAGAATTAAACATTATATTTCAGGTAATCCCATCAATGTTGAAACTAATATTACTGAAAACGTAACCCCTGAGGAATACATAAGGGACACTTTCCAGAACGATCCAGACTCCGAAAAGGTATAGGTATGTGGTACGGTAAGTAAACCGACTCCAAAACAACTCCAATGGCAATTTTTATTAGTTTTGGAATATTTAAGAATTTTAGGAAGGAAGAAGTAGTCCGAAAGGGACACTAGGCTCCCACGAGAGTGGAGGGCGCCCCCCCTACTGGGCGCACCCCCCTATCTCGTGGGCACCTCGTGTGCCTCCCGGACTCTGTTTTCTTGCATGTTACGTATTTTGGTCGGTAAAAATTCATTACATATACTCCCGAAGGTTTTAACCACCGTATCACGCAAATATCCTCTGTTTTTGTTTCGAGCTGTTTCTATTTCAGATCTAAGAGCATCACGTTGTCTCCAAGCGCTCCCAAGGACAAGTTTTTCACGAGGGTTATCAACCCCTATCTTGCGGAGGTGCTGCAACACCCTCAAACCATTGAGATGCGTGAGGGGGTGCTACACATCTGTGATGTGGAGGGACCAAGGCGTACCGGAAGTGTGGAGACAAAGCTCAAAGCTGTGGAGCAGCAGGTTTTCAAGTGCCAAGGGATGGTGGAGCATGTACTCAATGCTAACCAGATGATGATCACGGAGTTCACCAACAACCACAAGTTAGATGCCAAAGTCATTGGGGAGACCATCTTCAAGCTTCAAGAGAAAATCGAGCACCTCCAAGCCCAGATCTATGACCTGCAAAACCAGAACTGTGAGTATGAATATAGATTCAAGAGGATGAGTTTGGCTGCAGATTTAAGGATCCCGGAGACTTGATCATCCTTCTACGATGGTGAGCCTATGCCTTGGAAAACGGACGACAAGCCTACATCATCAACAACTCCTACTTCACCGCCTCCGAGGACATAATCACATGGGTATGGGCACTCCCATTGGCAACTGCCAAGCTTGGGGGAGGTGCCCCAGTATCGTATCACCATCACACTCCTATCTTTACCGTTTTATTTAGTTCGATCCTTTTAGTAGTATCTTGACCTAGTAGATTCAAGTTTTGATAATCAAGTAGTTTGAGTTTTTGCTTTGTGATCTCTTTTTGTAATCGAGTCTGTGAGCTATCTATAATAAAGATTAGTGTTGAGTCAAGGGCTTTGCTTTGTTGCTATGATCTTGAGAAAGTATAAAGAATAAAAGAGTTCATATTGATCTTATGGATAGTGATAACTTCACATATAGAAAGTATGAGGCATAAATATTGTTGAGAGTTGATGAACGTAGTTTTGGTCATCATTGCAATTAATAGGAAGTGATAAGGAAAGAGGGGTTCACATATAAATATATTATCTTGGACACCTTTTATAATTGGGAGCACTCATTAAGTATGACATGCTAAAAGAG
Organism: Triticum aestivum; assembly: GCF_018294505.1. Taxonomy (NCBI): domain Eukaryota; kingdom Viridiplantae; phylum Streptophyta; class Magnoliopsida; order Poales; family Poaceae; genus Triticum; species Triticum aestivum. The sequence goes on along the minus strand of NC_057810.1, from coordinate 434,092,578 downwards.
TTGACGTTGGACAAGGAAGACAACATAATGGTTTATGTTTTCTGGCATCTCAGTTAAAGTATATTGTCATTGACCTTCCAAACATGTTGAGCTTGCCTTTCCCCCTCATGCTAGCCAAATTCCTTGCACCAAGTAGAGATACTACTTGTGCTTCCAATTACCCTTAAACCCAGTTTTGCCATGAGAGTCCACCATACCTACCTATGGATTGAGTAAGATCCTTCAAGTAAGTTGTCATGTTGCAAGCAATAAAAATTGCCATCTAAATATGTATGACTTATTAGTGCAGAGAAAATAAGCTTTGTACGAACTTGTTGTGGAAGTAATAAAAGCGACGGGCTGCATAATAAAGGTCCACATACAAGGGGCAATATAAAGTGACGTTCTTTTGCATTAAGATTTTGTGCATCTACCCTAAATGCACATGACAACCTCTTCTTCCCTCTACGAAGGGCCTATCTTTTACTTTATGTTTTTACTTTAGCTTGAGTCAAGGTGATCCTCACCTTTCCCTTTTTCGTTTTATCCTTTGGCAATCTCCTCGTGTTTGAAAGATCATGATATATATATATATCCAATTGGATGTTAGTTAGCATGGGCTATTATTGTTGACATCACCTAAAGGTGAATACGTTGGGAGGCAACACAATAAGCCCCTATCTTTCTCAGTGTCCGGCTGAAACTCCATAACCAAAAGTATTGTGTGAGTGTTAGCAATTGTAGAAGACTACAAGATAGTTGAGTATGTGAGCTTGCTGAAAAGCTCTATTGTTGACTCTTTCCGATGTTATGATAAATTGCAATTGCTTCAATGACTGAGATTACAGTTTGTTAGTTCCCAATGAAATTTTTGAACCATACTTGACATTGTGAATTGATTGTCACTTGAGCATAGGTAATCATATGACAAAATCTATATATGTTGCTGTTATTATAATAATCATGGTACCCTCATGTCCGTATTTTATTTTTATCGACACCTCTATCTCTAAACATGTGGACATATTTTTCGATTTCGGCTTCCGCTTGAGGACAAGCGAGGTCTAAGCTTGGGGGAGTTGATACGTCCGTTTTGCATCATGCTTTTATATCAATATTTATTGCATTATAGGTTGTTATTGCACTTTATATCTCAATACTTATGGCTATTCTCTCTTATTTTACAAGGTTTACCATGAAGAGGGGGAATGCCGGCAGCTGGAATTCTGGCTGGAAAGGGAGCAAACATTGGAAACCTATCCTGCACAGCTCCAAAAGTCCTGAAACTCCACAAAACAACCATTTGGATTTAATAAGAATTTTTTAGCAAAAGAAATACGCCGGGGGGCACACCCTGTCCAGGAGACAGGAGGGGCCCCCCTATAGGGCGCACCCCCTTGTCTCAAGGGCCCCCTGGTGGGCCTCCGGTGTCCATCTTCTGCTATATCATCACTTTTACCCTGGAAAATATCATGGGCAAGCTTATGGGATGAAACTCCGCCGCCACGAGGCGGAACCTTGGCGGAATCAATCTAGGGCTCCGGCGGAGCTGTTCTGCCGAGGACACTTCCCTCCGGGAGGGGGAAATCATCACCAACGTCATCACCAACGATCCTCTCATCGGGAGGGCATCAATCTCCATCAACATATTCACCAGCACCATCTCCTCTCAAAACCCTAGTTCATCTCTTGTATCCAATCTTGTATCAAAACCACAAATTGGTACCTGTGGGTTGCTAGTAGTGTTGATTACTCCTTGTAGTTGATGCTAATTGGTTTACTTGGTGGAAGATCATATGTTCAGATCCTTTATGCATATTATTACCCCTCTGATTATGAACATGAATATGCTTTGTGAGTAGTTACGTTTGTTCTTGAGGACATGGGTGAAGTCTTGCTATTAGTAGTTATGTGAATTTGGTATTCGTTCGATATTTTGATGAGATGTATGTTGTCTTTTCCTCTAGTGGTGTTATGTGAACGTCGACTACATGACACTTCACCATTATTTGGGATTAGAGGAAGGCATGGGGAAGTAATAAGTATATGATGGGTTGCTAGAGTGACAGAAGCTTAAACCCTAGTTTATGCGTTGCTTCGTTAGGGGCTGATATGGATCCATATGTTCAATGTTGTGGTTAGGTTTACCTTAATACTTATTTTGTAGTTGCGGACGCTTGCAATAGGGGTTAATCATAAGTGGGATGCATTTCCAAGTAAGGGCAGTACCCAAGTACTGGTCCACCCACATATCAAATTATCAAAGTACCGAACGCGAATCATATGAACGTGATGAAAACTAGCTTGACGATAATTCCCATGTGTCCTCGGGAGCTCCTTCCTCATTATTAGAAATTGTCCAGGCTGATCCTTTGCTACATAAAGGATTGGGCCACCTTGCTGCACTTTGTTTACTTTATTTATTTGTTACTCATTACCATTTATCTTATCACAAAACTATCTATCACCTACAATTTCAGTGCTTACAGAGAAAACCTTACTGAAAACCGCTTATCATTTCCTTCTGCTCCTCGTTGGTTTCACCACTCTTACTTACCGAAAGGACTACGATTTACCCCCCTACACTTGTGGGTCATCACCCGCCTTGCAATGTCGAGGACAATCTGCGCGACGGACTCATCGTCATTGAAGCCTAGTTCAGGGGCTACTAAGGGAGTCCTGGATTAGGGGGTCCTTGGACAGCCGGACTATATGCTTTGGCCGCACTGTTGGACTATGAAGATACAAGATTGAAGACTTCGTCCCATGACCGGATGGGACTCTCCTTCGCGTGGAAGGCAAGCTTGGATATTTGGATATGTAGATTTCCTTCTCTGTACCCGACTCTGTGTAACCCTAGCCCCCTCTGTGTCTATATAAACCAGAGGGTTTAGTTCGTAGGACAAGCACAATCATAATCATAGGCTAGCTTCTAGGGTTTGGCCTCTACGATCTCGTGGTAGATCAACTCTTGTAATACTCATATCATCAAGATCAATCAAGCAGGAAGTAGGGTATTACCTCCATGGAGAGGGCCTAAACCTGGGTAAAACATCATGTCCCCTGCCTCATGTTACCATAAGCCTTAGATGCACAGTTCGGGACCCCCTACCCAAGATCCGTCGGTTTTGACACCGACAGTGGATGGCAAGTTTGGCGTTCGGATGTGAAGATTCCTTTCTCTATAAACCGACTCTGTACAACCTTAGGCCCCTTTGGTGTCTATATAAATCGGAGGGTTTAGTCCATAGAGGTAATCATAATCATACAGGCTAGACATCTAGGGTTTAGACATAACGATCTTGAGGTAGATCAACTCTTGTAACCCCTATACACATCTAAGTCAATTGAGTAGGAAGTACCATATTACCTCCATTAAGAGGGCCTGAACCTGGCTAAACATCGTGTCCCCTGCCTCCTGTTACCTTCGATCCTCAGACGCACAGTTCGGGACCCCCTCCCCGGGATCGGCCGGTTTTGACACCGACCTTGGTGCTTTCATTGAGAGTTCCTCTGTGCTTTAGACAGAAGGTTCGATGGCTCGTTCGATCATCTACGATGATGTTGTTTCGGGGGAGACTTTCCCCCGGCCACGGTGGCTTCGCTCTACGCGCCATCTCGATTGACCACCTGAGCAGATTGACAGCTACACCCCTGGTCATCAGATCAATTTCGGGAACCTAAACTATGTCGTGGATATCCGAAGAGACTTGACCTTCGAAGGGTTCGCGACCCCGACCTCCGCTCTGGCCTTAGATCCGTAGCAGACTACCAGGTCCGAAGACGGGAGTTTGGAGGCCACCGGACACACTGCAATTATGGAACTTACAACCGGAGATCCGGAGGGGACGGTGTCATCTGCAAACTCAAAGACGAACCGAGCTCCCCTCATTACTGAAGTGCCGGATTCTCCCTCGGATTCTAAATCTGAACACTCAAGGTCCACATCAAGCGGGCACGGCCAAGAGACTCTCACCCCGGCCAGCCCTCCGGACTCTCGCTTCTCTGTCCAAACTTCGCTCTTAAACGAAGCTCTGGAGTTAATGCGATCTCTTGCCATTACAGAGGAATCGCCTCCGAATTACGCCCAGCCCGGACTAGGGGCTGAGAGCGGAGAATTTTACGTCCCACCCACCACCCACTTCATAGCCACTATCGAAGATCTAACAGACATGCTGGACTACGCCTCCAAAGACACCGACGGTATGGACAACGATGCTGGAGACAAACAAGGCCAAGACCCTTCATTTACTGGATGTTGGACAGCCACCTCCACATATGACATGTACATGGTGGATACACCCAAAGAGGATGATGAAAACGGCAAGAAGGGTCCGGTGGAGGACGAGCCCGTTGAAGCACCTCCAAAGCATCGATGTTAGCGGGACCGCTCAAAATCACGTCACAAAGACAGCAATACCGGCACCGGAGACAATAACACTCAGGAGAATGCCGAAGACCCCGAAGACCCTATCGAGCCAACATCCGAGCAGGATGATTGTGAGGATGGGCAGGTTTACCCCGATGATCCTATCGGGAAGCAGGACTCGACAGATAGCAACTATCTACCACCCACCAAGGACAAGGTGAGCCTCAGCGACGAAGATTTCATCGTGCCAGAGGAACCCCTCGAACAAGAGCGCTTCAAGCACCGGCTAATCGCCACTGCAAGAAGTCTAAAAAAGAAGCAGAAGCAGCTTCAAGCTGATCAGGATTTACTCAATGACAAATGGACTAATGTCCTGGTAGCCAAGGAATACGGCCTTGAATGCCCAACCAAGAGTTACTCGAAGCGCAGGCTACTGCCACAATTTGACGATGTGGCCCTTGAGCCAATACCGCCAAACCATAAAACTGTTGATGAGCCCGACCGACCACCACATGGACAGGATAGACCGGCTACTCATGCCGAACACGAGCCCGCGCCACCACGCCGACGAGGCAAGGATGCGACGGCCCCGGGCTATACATACGACCTCCGCAAGGACCTGGACAATATAGCCGGTCAGACAAGATCAATCTAACGATCAAGGCGGCATGCTCCAATGCAAGAGGATGTCCATCAGGCATGGCGTGAAAGGCACAACCTCACCCGGCCGAAAACCGTAAACGGCCTTCATCCGAACTGCGTCGCGACCTCGCCTGGTACGGAAGCACCGCACACCCCTTATGCTTCACCGACGAAGTGATGGAACATTAGTTCCCAGAAGGGTTTAAACTTGTGAACATTTAATCATACGATGGCCCGACAGATCCCGCAGTATGAATTGAAGATTTTATTCACCACATTCACATGGCTCGCGGTGACAACCTCCACGCCATCAAGTACCTACCCCTAAAACTCAAGGGGCCAGCACGACACTGGCTGAACAGCCTCCCAGAAAACTCCATTGGTAGCTGGAAAGGCTTGGAGGATGCCTTCAGAGACAACTTCCAAGGTACCTATGTTCGGCCTCCAGACGCTGATGACCATAGTCACATAGTCCAGCAGCCCGGAGAATCAGCCCGGCAACTTATGGACCAGGTTCTTAATTAAAAAGAACCAAATTGTGGATTGTCCAGACGCCGAAGCCCTCGCGGCCTTCAACCATAGCGTCCGAGACGAGTGGCTCGCCACCTCAGCCAGGAAAAGCCGAAGTCCATGGCAGCCCTTACCGCACTCATAAACCGCTTTTGCGCAGGCGAAGATAGCTGGCTAGCCCATAGAAGCAATAGCACCAGTGACCCGGGCACCTCCGAAGCCAGGGACGGCAATGGCAAGCCATGACGCAACAAGCACAAGTGTCGAAACATAACGAACAAACTAAAGACATGACAGTCAATGCTGGACTCAGTGGCTCTAAACCCGGCCAACGAAAGAGGCCATTCAAAGGAAATAGAGATGGTCCATCTAGTTTGGACCAAATACTCGATCTGCCCTGCCAGATTCATGGCACCTCTGACAAACCCGCCAATCATTCCAACAGAAATTGTTGGGCCTTTAAACAGGCCGGCAAGCTCAACGCCAAACGCAAGGGGAAAGGGATGCCCAACGGGGACGACGATGAAGAGCCTCGCTCATCGAACACGGGGGGACAAAAGAAACTTCCCCCCGAGGTTAAAACGGTGAACATGATCTACGTTACTCATATCCTTAAGCGGGAGCGCAAGCGCGCGTTAAGGGACGTCTACGCCATAGAGCCAGTCGCCCCAAAATTTAACCCATGGTCAGCCTATCCGATCACCTTTGATCGCAGAGATCGTCCGACCAGTATCCGTCATGGGGGCTCGGTTGCATTGGTCCTCGGTCCAATTATTGATGGATTCCACCTCACACGGGTCCTCATGGACGGCAGCAGCAGTCTCAATGTGCTTTATCAGGACACCGTCCGCACAATGGGCATTGATCCATCAAGAATCAAGCCCACTAAAACCACCTTTAAAGGGGTAATACCCGACGTAGAGGCCTGTTGCACAGGATCCATTATGATGGAAGTCGTCTTCGGCTCACCGGATAACTTCCGGAGGGAGGACCTGACCTCCAACATCGTCTCGTTCCGTACTGGCTATCACGCACTACTCGGACGAACTGCTTTCACACGTTTTAATGCAGTCTCGCACTATGCTTATCTAAAGCTCAAGATGCCTGGACCACGTGGCGTCATAACAGTCAATGGAAACATGGAGCACTCCCTCTGTACAGAAGAGCATACCGCGACCCTTGCAGCCGAGGTGCAGGGTGGACTCCATAAGCCGAATATTACACTGGCAGTCAAGCATTTGGACACTATTAAAAGAGTGTGGTCCACCCCGCAAAACGACAGTCCGGCTCATCCAGAGCTGGATTAGCAATTCAGCCTCCGTCACTGCCCCAGCCTAATAGCAGCATACGTACCGCGCGTACATAATTATGCGCTAAAAATACCATGGGCATAGACGGAGGCATGCTAAACATAAGGTCCACAGTACGGCTCAACCCTATGACCTCAACATCATTCCACCTTTCTCTTGTTTTTATTTTATAGGTTCTTACATTAATTTCTAGTGGTAACAAGGACTTCCTTCTAGGCCCTTTACATACACTCGATCGTTTATCCTCTCAAAGGATCATACACCAAGGGGAAAAGCGGCACAGACGTGCGGTAGAGTGTCCAAAGGATCTTCAAGATCATCTTCTTAATTTTAGGACCTGTATAAAGCTTTCCCTTGTCTCCGGCATGTAAAATAGTCGTGATGCTTATCGCATCTTCTATAAAAACATGTTTTGATGCACTAATCAGATTATAATGGAAGCAGTTTCGCCCAAACCTGTTCGGTCTTGACTTATTTTCAATCTGTTTTCTCACTTCATGTCCGAACTGGCATATACACCTTGGTACGACTTAAATCGCCAAGGGTTCTATTCAAGCCATATATATCTTCCACAACAGAAAGTCCGAACACTCTCAGAGTACACTTCGGCGTCCCGGATACTGCATTATATGCATCGCTCCGAATCACGTCTTCGGTCAATAGTTGGGTTACCCGGCTCCTGTGCTTGCTACCTTACGTTCCCTTTTCGGCTAAGGTAATAAAGGGAGAACTACTACGAGTGTGTTTCCAGCTGGCTCGGTCAAGCACCTCAGTAGAGAAAGCTGAAAACTGACTGTCGTGATGCGGCGAGAGCTGGTCAGCAATTCGGTGACCTATTAAATCTCTAGCGATTTCTTCTGTATTACAAGAAGGGCTGGCTTTTTTGGTCACGTGTCTAAGGCATTTAAATTTGATAGCTTCATATGTACCAGGGGCTATCTTACAACCCCATCGTCAAACTCCTATGGCTAAGTGAGAGTGGTAAAGCCACATGGTCCAATTTCCTCGTTTGCTGCACTGACACCTCCTTTATGGACCAAGACGTTGGGTTGAACGTGTGGTCATGTGCCATTCTGAACACCTCCATAGTATCTACGTGGGGGCTAAAGCCGACGACAGGCAAACTCTCAGTAATACAAACGGTCGCACATGAGGAAAACGCTTTTAAAGATAAACAAACATAAATATATTACACAACCTTGATTTATAATACATCATCCAGCAGTTTAGACATATTCACTGGAACAAGATGTCCTTTGAGCACTGGCCCTCTATCAAGCGGGCACCTTCCAGGACATCATCAAAATAGCGCTCCGGCATACGGTGGACCTTGTCTCCGGGCGGACCTTCAACGGCCATGCTAGCCGCCTTCATCTTGGCCCAGTGCATTTTGACACGAGCAAAGGCCATCCGTGCACCTTCTATACATGACGACCGCTTGACCGCGCCAATACGGGACAGTGCGTCAATAAGTCGCTGCACTAGGCCAAAATAGCTGCTAGGAACGAGTTCGGCTGGCCACAGCCGGACTATAACATCTCTCATGGCCGATCTGGACATTCTATGCAGCTCGGCCCACCGCGCCATCTGGTCATTTAGCATCGCCGAGTGCTCCCATTGAGGGAGTCCTGGATTAAGGGGTCCTTGGGCGTTCGGGCTATGTGACATGGGCCGGACTAATGGGCCATGAAGATACAAGGCAGAAGACTTCCTCCCGTGTCCGGATGGGACTCTCCTTTGCATGGAAGGCAAGCTTGGCGTTCGGATATGAAGATTCCTTCCTCTGTAAACCGACTCTGTACAACCCTAGGCCCCTCTGGTGTCTATATAAAGTGGAGGGTTTAGTCCGTAGAGGCAATCACAATCATACAGGCTAGACATCTAGGGTTTAGCCATTATGATCTCGTGGTAGATCAACTCTTGTAATCCTCATATTCATCAAGATCAATCAAGCAGGAAGTAGGGTATTACCTCCATCAGGAGGGCATGAACCTGGGTAAACACCGTGTCCCCCGTCTCCTGTTACCATTGACCTTAGACGCACAGTTCGGGACCCCCTACCTGAGATCCGCAGGTTTTGACACCGACATTGGTGCTTTCATTGAGAGTTCCGCTGTGTCATCATCAGAAGGTTCGATGGCTCCATCAGTCATCTACAATGATGCTGCCCTGGGGGAGGTTTTTCTCCCCAGCCAGATCTTTGTATTCGGCAGCTTTGCACTGCGGCCCAACTCGCTTGGCCATCTAGAGCAGATCGGCAGCTATGCCCCATCCCACCAGATTAGTTTTGGAAATCTGGACTATGTCGCTGATATCCGAGGAGACTTGATCCTCCATGGGTTCACGGCCCCAACCTCCGCTCTGGCCTTAGATCCGGAGCGCATCTCCAGGTACAAAGACGGGATTCCTGAGCCCATCGGACTATTTGCGGTCACTAAGCCCAGTACGGGAGAGCCGGAGGAAGTAGTGTCGCTGGCAATCATCATGAAGCCGGACTCTTCTCCGGACTCTGGCTCCGAACCCTCGGAGTCAGCATCATGTGAGCTCGGCCAAGGAGTCTCCTGCCCGCCGTACTTCACGGACTCTCTTCTCCCTGGCAAAACCTCGCCTTTAAGTGAGGCTCTGGACTTGATGCGATCCCTCGTCATTATAGAGGAGCAATGTCCAAACTACGCCCAGCCCAGACTAGGGGCTGAGGGCGGGGAATTTTACGTCCCACCCACCACCCACTTCATAGCCACTGTCGAGGACTTAACTGACATGCTCGATTACGGCTCCGAAGACATTGACGGTATGGATGATGATGCCGGAGAAAAGAAGGCCCAAAACCCGCCGTTTACCGGACGCTGGACGGACACCTCTTCGTATGACGTGTACATAGTGGATACACCCAAAGAGGGTAACAACGATAACAAGAAAGATACAATCGAGGATAAACCTCCTGAGATACAACCAAAGCACCGATGTCAGCGGCGCCACTCTAAATCACGCCGTGGAAAAGACAGCAATACCGTCACGAGAGATAACAATACTCTGGACAACGCCGAAGACCAAGAAGACCTAGTCGAGCCAACCTCCGAACAGGAATATCAGGAAGATGGGCAAGTTAGCCCCGATGAACAGGCCGTAAACGAAGACTCAGAAGACAGTAATTATCTTCCATTCTTCGAGGATGAGGTGAGCCTCGGTGACGAAGACTTTATCATGCCCGAGGAAGCCCTCGAGCAGGAGCACTTTAAGCGTCGGCTAATAGCCACTGCAAGGAGCCTAAAAAGAAGCAGCAGCAGCTTCAAGCTGATCAAGATCTACGCAACGACAGGTGGACTAATGTCCTGGAAGCCGAGGAATATGGCCTTGAGTGCCCAACCAAAAGTTCCCCGAAGCGTAAACTGCTACCCCAATTCGATGACGAGGCACTTGAGCCCGTACCATCAGCACGTAACACGGTTGACCGACCACCACATGGCAGGGACAAAATGGAAACTCAAGCCGAACACCAACCCATTCTACCTCGCCGTAAAGGTAGAGACACAACAGCTCGGGGATATACATATGACTTGTGGCAGGACCTGGAAAATAGAGCAGGTCAGACCAGATCGATCTACGAATCGCGGGGGCATGCACTGGCGCGCGACGATGGCTATCTAGCCGGGCGTGACAAGCATAACCACGTCCGAGCCGAAAACCGCAGACGAACTCCATCCGAGCTACATCGCGACTTGGCCCGATATAGAGGCGCCACACACCCCTCTGCTTCACTGATGAAGTAATGGAGCACGAATTCCCAGAAGGGTTTAAACCCATGAATATCGAATCATATGATGGAACAATAGATCCCGCGGTATGGATTGAGGAATTTCTTCTCCATATTCATATGGCCTGCGGTGATGATCTTCATGCCATCAAATACCTCCCGCTAAAACTCAAGGGACCAGCTCGGCACTGGTTAAATAGTCTGCCCGAAAACTCTATTGGCAGCTGGGAGGACTTGGAAGACGCCTTCTGTCATAGAATTGTCACGTCAGATGTCCTAGTGTGAGCACTTAGTCATGAGGCCAACGCATCTATGTAGTAGCTTGAGAGGGGTTGATCGGAACAGAGAGGCGCAACACAATACAAGGATTTAGACAGCTTCGGGCCCCGGGAAACACCGTCCTGTAATAACCCTACATGTTGTTTGTGGCTAGGTCTCATTATGATCCTCACGGAGTCGCCGCCTAAGCCGGCTCTCCTTATTGAGTCTAGCCCTAGAGATTATTTTCTGTCCCTCTTGGGGTGCCCTGCCCTCCTTATATATGTTGAAGGGGCGGGTTACATGACTAGTGCTAGTTGGATTAGGATAACTCTATTACAAGTGGAGTCCTAGTCTTGCTTCCTTTGTAGGAGAATATTCCTTATGCCTTTCCTCTTAAGCCGGCCCACCATCACATGAACCGGCCTTCTGGGCCTTGGGCCTTGTCATCCATCTGACCCGCCGTCGGGGTCATCCGTGAATCGCCAAGTATCAGTCGGGTCTCTGGTGAGTCGCCAAGTCTGGCCGGGTCATACTTCCGGCCGGGTCATACCGCGGGGTATATCCCCGACATTATCCCCGAGTTTAATTTGGATTTATCCATGTTAAACTGATCTGCAACATAAACACAAGAACAAATTTAACAGGTTGTGCTCCGGGTTAAATATTCTTGTAAGCCGCCACCTGAATATCCTTAAGTCCTTGTCATTTCCTTCTTAATACGTATCTCATAGCAAATCTCCTTTAGCAGATATGTTCAAACTTTGCCAATGCAAAATTTTGGGCACTCCTTCTGAAAAATCCGGCTCAATAGACCAGCTTCATAATCAATTTTCTGACATTGTTTTCTTGTAGAAAAATATTATAAAGAATAATCCATTTGACTTGACTTCCGATGCTCTAGCTTGATAGAAATATTGGTCTTGAAATAGTCATCCGATTTTCAGCCGGCTTAAAGATGTAAAACTTGCTGGTTTATCATTGCCAAAACTGCCAAGTTATAAAACACATGATACCGGGTCATAACTGTTGCAGACGCCAGATCATGTAATTGATCTTTTTGAGTTATTCAGGCCAAGACTGATAATATGATCACTGGCTTACTCAAAAGTGATAACTTTGGAGATATTCCTTCCTTATATGCATATTACCTGTAGCCCCCAAGTCTTAAGAGGAGAACATAGTGACAGCTTAAGACTTGCTTCAATTAATTGTTGCAACTTTGAAGAAATCCAGATTGTTCATCTCAATCATTAGTCAAAACTGAATATTCCACATATGTAGCCCCCAAGTGACGAGTTCTCATGCTTGCATCAACCTGGGACTTGTAATTTCCTTATGTTCATGAAAACTTCAACCAGTGTAGCCCCCAAGGGTCGGGTCATTATGCAATAATGAGCAGGGACTTTGTAGATGTGATCATCTAAACTTGAACAGCAACATGTAGCCCCCAAGGGCCCGCTCAGTAAGATAATACTGAGCTGGGACTTCATCAAAAACAACATCATATGATGTAACCCCCACCATGGGGCTCGAACCCACGTCCATAAGGTTAAGAGCCTTGTACTCTACCCACTGAGTAGTTGATCCTTCAATATAATATATTAAAGTTTGTATACCTTGAATTTTTGACAGGAGCAACTGGTAGCCCCCATTACGATGTGATGAGTCGGGACTTCAATAAAGTGAGCAAAAAATGACTTTGCATTAGCCCCCAAGTGCCATGGTGCATGCTGGCAGTGACATGGGACTTGCGTATTTGATGTAATCTCAATTTGAATAATGTAGCCCCCAAGTGTCGGGTCGTAAGCCTGCAGCAACTCGGGACTATTCCTTCCATTGTACTCCCTCCGTTCGGAATTACTTGTCTTGTAAATGGATGTATCTAGAACTAAAATACGTCTAGATACATCCATTTTTGTGACAAGTAATTCCGAACGGAGGGAGTAGAATAAATCATATCCATTGATAAGATAATAGCCATTGCGCGAAAGCGACTTTGAAAACCTCAATCATAATAAAAATCCAGCCATGTTGGCTATTAAAGATTTGAATAATATAACCTGATTTGAAAACCAGTTCCTGCAATATAAACCAGTATATCTATGCATATATGATGCATGCTATGATGATGTATGTGATGATGCAATGTATGATGCAAATATATGATGATGTATGTGTATGATGTATTGTATGATGATGTATGTGTATGATGATAGAACACTTCAATGAAACTAGCTTGAGCCACTGGAGTATCCTCGCATTCTGTAGTCGGCTCTCACAGGACCCAATTGATGTTTGAACCTGGATAAGTTCAGATATGACTATCGAGAGTACACGAGGTCGGAGTAGCATCAAGCAAACAGGAAGGTTTAACCAAGTTTCAATGAAGGAGGCTTTAGCAGCCTGGATCTATCCTGACTATCTGTAAGCCGTGCTCTCACATGACAACCGGCGTTTTAACCTTAGCAAGATCAAATCTTTGGTCGAATGCGTCGTAAAAGATTGATTGCTAAGAGTTCGACGGGTCAATCAGGATGACCAGATGGAGTTGAAGCAGCTGGTATACAGGTAGGATGACCCGGAAAGGTTATGTCCTCTTTGTTCGAATACGCCTATGTTTGAACAAGATAACCTGGTCAAGAGGGTAGTAACGCTATGTTCTCTTTGGTTGAATACGCCTATGTTCGAACATGAAGCCCCCAAGTGACATAATTGTGGCATTGCGCCGATCAAGAGGGATATTCACAACTATGATTCGAATACGATCGGGAAGCCCCCACGTAACCATAAGTGTGGCATTGCGCCGATCAAGAGGGATATTCACAGCTATGATTCGAATACGATCAGGAAGCCCCCAAGTGACCATAATAAGATGAGCGCATAAGGCAGGATACCCATGTTTGAACCGCGCATCATGGCAGCAAGTTCTCTTTGGCAACCTTTAATTTTTTCGAGAACTCGAACTTGCGAGAGATGGATTCTTTTTGAACTAGAGTTTGAGCCGGATATTGAGAGCTTCAAAGCTTTTGCGAGAAAACAGATTTCACTTGAACCAAATTTTAAACCGGAATTGCTTCATTTTGAGCCGGAAATTTTCTGACGGCCTTTAAATTTTCACCAATAGGGAAGTAACCTCCGGGGCCGGGTTATTTTTTCCTCCAATGACCCGGAGTTCTTGAATTCACTGAAAACGGCCAATTCTGCCGAGTCATGTCATTGTAGCCCCCGAGTCTCAAGACGGCTCGAAGAGTTGGCTTGAGATTCTTCATATTTTGACCATAGCATAAGATGTGTATTATTGACAATGATAACGCGATGTGAATCCACAAAAGGTTGAGGTAATTGCAGCGGGTTATAAATGATCCCATATGAGCTATGTCAGCAACTCGACCAATGATTCATCCCAACTCACTGTTTTGAAGTTAACCAAACTGTAGTGGTGGTGACTTGTGCGCCTGCTCATTGAGTCGTCCAGTGTAGACGGTGGCTGATAATATACGATAATTTGCCTCCAAACTATTGGGCAAAAGACCGGACCATAGGGCGGATAGTAAAGACAACCGCAGCATCAGAGGCGACGCGGACAGATGAATCAGTCGTAGTGTTGTACGCCGGTGCGGGCAGGAGAGTCGGCCGCGGGGGCGGACAGGTGACTTATCTGTGGTGTTGTAAATTAGCGCAGATGGGTGAGCCGGCCGTGGTGCTGTTGTTGTAGACTGATCCACAGAGGCGGCGGTTTGCACACACATTTGTTGAACAATGCGGTATGGTTGGATTCTGGCGCTTGATAATATTGGCGCGAGCTTTATACCCGTAACATAACGATCATTCTTGAAGTGAATAATTGTCCTGCATAAACAATATTGCAGACCTAGACAAAGTTAAACTGTTCTTTGACAAAAACACTATGTACTAATAAAACAAACTTGGATAGATATCACCTGGTTTGTCCGCACAACGGATGATCCGGATATAGCGTCTGTGAATAGTCTCTAGTAGTTTCAACGGTGATTTATCCACTCTCTCTTTTTATTGTAATGAGGTGTTCGTGGCAGCTGCCGCTGGGTGTTGGCACTCAAACAGGGGCGATTGAAAACATAATCAAGACCGCGGCAACTTGCGGCGCGGCCAGTGGTAGCGACTCTCTGCAGAGGTCGGGTGTTTCATGGAGTATCAGTAGAGGGACAACTTGAAGACCACTCGCAGGCGACTCATTAGGTGGCTCAACAAGGGTGAGACGGCAGTTAATGCACGAGGCACCGGGTAGCTCGATAGGGCGGCTCTCCAGCGGCAGTTCTCCGCGACTCGTCCATGGACGGCGACTTAGGCGGCCGTAGGGGCTGTGGCAACAGAGCGAGTGAGGCCAGGGCGCAACAGCCTTTAGCAGGATCAAAACTGACAAGGCGTGGCGCGGCCCGAGACGGAAACGAGTTGACCCGAAGGCAAATGTTGACTCAATGCGGGACGATGGCTCGCAGGTGAAGTAGTCTGCAGCTTGCAACAAGTCAGGAGTCCATGCATATACAGTGTCGTACTCCCTCCATGTATGTACAGTAGTTATACTTCTCTGGAATTTTGCTGGTAAAGAGGGCCCTTCACGTGGAGGAAAAACAGTGGCAGCAACTATAATCAGTTTTCTCAGGCATGTTCCATCAGCTCAAAAAACTACAACAAAGTTAAAAAGAAACGGCCTCGGCGACTTGATTCTTGTGCTAGTCGGACTCGGAGGCTGTCTCTCAGCATGAAACAGCAGTCGGCGACTCAAGGCACGACCGGGTCGATTTGGCATGGCTCATCACAAGACTCTATAGCGGAGCAATGACCCACAAGCAGGGTGAGACCACGGCGGCAGAGAACGGCGGCTCAAGGCAGAGGCAGCCGGCAATGCGGAGACAGGTGGCAGTATGGAGCAGAAGTTGAGCGAAACTAGTCGCGACCATAGTTGCCATGTTTCCGGTATGGTGGGAACAAGGAACCGGAATGAGGGACGAGAGCCGGTGGCTGAAACAAATAGGGTACAATGAGGGTATACATCTCTTGAACAAATTTTTTATAGCAGGGACGTGATCCAATCCGTTTGGGTACGATGAACCCGGTATGGTACCATGGGTCGAGGAACGCAGTTCCTGAAGAACGACGACCCCCTGACGGTCAGCATTCCTTGTTGTTAATGGATCCCTTGCAATTAATGGACTAGTGGAAGAACGAGGAGTCCTTGAGAAAACAAAGGACGACCTGAGTAAATTATGCCTCGCGTTTTGGCTGTTGGATCCTGCAACCTTAATCGAGGAGCAGGTTGCGGGGACGCCGAATCTTCATCGAGTCGTAACGAATCCGACCTCGTTCCCGAATCCGATTGCGGGTCGATGAATCAGGATCGAGGGACGGCCTACCGTTCCCCGTTTCCGGCTACTATGGTCGCGACTGCAGCAGAAGCAAAGGAAAACTAGGGCAGCAGTTGGAGGTCGGCCATGGCGGAGTCCGAGTCCGACCCTTGTTCAAATCCTCATCCTGGTCGATGTCAGCTTGGCTATGCATGTCCGTGTCTTCCATGTCGTAATCTCCCCTACTGAACCAAGCCATTGGGAGACCCACATGACAAACTTGTGAAGAACTTGACTGATTTTTGCATACCTCTCGTCTTGTTCCTTCCCATCCAAAAGGTACTAGTACTATTCCTTGATTCCCGTGCAAACATTGCTCTACTGTTTTGGCCTATACCTGGGACATAGAGTAGTAGACTAGTAGTAGTATATTTGATTTCAATAAGGAAGATGATTGCCCCTGGCGTGGAAGTAGGAGAAGCAGTGATTTATATAATCGCCTGGTGATTTGACAATTGTACGAGCGGATCTTGTGTTCTGTTCAGGAAACGTGTGATGCGTAAGTTTTTATTGGATCTGACCCAGCAGCTTGCACGAGTATGTCTAAGAGAAAGAAAAATCCAATGCGCTGATCTGATTGCCCTATGACACCACACGTGGAATTCTTGTCGGTCTTGTCGACGTACAGATGCAAACGCGTCGTACAGCGGCTTGCAGCAGAATTGATCTTTGATCGGAAAAAATCACGGTGGCGGCAACGTACGGAGAAAACCATAATTTCTTCTAGGAAGTTGAATTTGCCGGCTCTATCCAAGGTTGTCCCACGCCGGGTTTACTCTGCCCAATATTTCCATGCCAGCTCATCTTTGATCAGAAAATCGCGGTGGCGGCTGCGCAACTCGCAACCCTAAAAACCTTTCAATCTTGATCTTCGTACGTGTCGTTCCGACTGCTCACCAATGATGAAGATCCTAATTAACCGGTTCTTTTTCATCCGGAAAATTGCGAACTTCTTGATCCTTTTAGAGAAATCCCTTCAAGAACTCAACAACATCGTGTGTAGACCCCACGGTGGGCGCCAACTGTCGTGGAATTGTCATGTCAGATGTCCTAGTGTAAGGACTTAGTCATGAGGCCAACACATCTATGTAGTAGCTTGAGAGGGGTTGATCGGAACCGAGAGACGCAACACAAGACAAGGATTTAGACAGCTTCGGGCCCCGGGAAACACCGTCTAGTAATAACCCTACATGCTGTTTGTGGCTAGGTCTCGTTATGATCCTCATGGAGTCGCCGCATAAGTCGGCTCTCCTTATTGAGTCTAGCCCTAGAGATTATTTTCTGTCCCTCTTTGGGTGCCTTGCCCCTCCTTATATATGTTGAAGGGGCGGGTTACATGACGAGTCTTAGTTGGATTAGGATAACTCTATTACAAGTGGAGTCCTAGTCTTGCTTCCTTTGTAGTAGAATATTCCTTATGTCTTTCCTCTTAAGCCGGCCCACCATCACATGAACCGGCCTTCTGGGCCTTGGGCCTTGTCATCCATCTGACCCACCATACGTACGTCCAAGGTACATACGTCCGACCTCCGGATGCCGATGACTTAAGCCACATAGTTCAACAGCCAGGAGAGTCAGCTAGGAAATTTTGGACTAGGTTCCTAACTAAAAAGAACCAGGTCGTCGACTTTCCAAATGCCGAAGCCCTAGCGGCCTTTAAGCATAGCATCCACGACGAATGGCTCGCCCGACACCTCGGCCAAGAAAAGCCGAAGTCCATGGCAGCCCTCACGGCACTTATGACCCGCTTTTGCGCGGGCGAAGATAGTTGGCTAGCCCATAGCAATAATAATGCAAGCAAACTTGGCACCTCTGAAGCCAGAAATAACAACGGCAAGCCCCGACGCAATAGGCACAAGCGTCGAAGCAACGGTGGCAATACCGATGACATGGCAGTCAATGCTGGATTCAGTGGCTCCAAGTCCGGCCAGCGGAAGAAGCCATTTAAAAGAAACAATCCGGGCTCATCGAGCTTGGACCGCATACTCGATCGTCCATGTCAGATCCACGGCACCCCCGATAAACCCGCCAATCATACTAACAGAAGCTATTGGGTCTTTAAACAGGCCGGCAAGTTAAATACCGAGAACAAGGAAAAGGGGTCGCAAAGTGAGGATGACGACGAGGAGCCCCGTCCGCCAAACACAGGGGGACAGAAGAAGTTCCAACCCCCCCCCCCCTCGAGTTAAAACGGTGAGCATGATATAGGTTATCCCCAAGAGGGGGCGCAAACGCGCGCTCAGGGACGTCTACGCGATAGAGCCAATCGCCACAAAATTCAACCCATGGTCGTCCTGCCCGATCACCTTCGATCACAGGGACCATCCGACCAGTATCCGTCATGGCGGTTGTCATGCCCAATATGCGATACTATCCTAAAGAGACTCGAAGGTCCCACCAAGGATAGAACCGCATATTCAAACGCTTTTGCAAGGTGGATATCATTACATCAACATTACATAATAGATGGGGATACATACAAGAGGCATACAATGCCACACGAATACAACAATACATCATACACAAGATCAACATCCCACTACGGATGAAACACAAACAGGAACTCAAACGACATCCAACCTGCTAGCCCAGGCTGCCAACCTAGAACCTATCCCCTGATCGAAGAAGAAGCAGAAGAAGAACTCCAAAACAAGCAAACATCGCTCTCGCGTCATGATCATCACATAACCTGTACCTGCAACTGTTGTTGTAGTATTCTGTGAGCCACGAAGACTCAGCAATCCCATTACCATGGGTATCAAGACTAGCAAAGCTTAATGGGTAAGGAAGGGGTAAAGTGGTGAGATTGCAGCAGCGACTAAGCATATATGGTGGCTAACATACGCAAATAAGAGCGAGAAGAGAGCAAACGGAACGATCGTGAAGCTAGCAATGATCAAGAGGTGATCCTGAACTCCTACTTACGTCAAACATAACCCAAAACCGTGTTCACTTCCCGGACTCCGTCGAAAAGAGACCATCACGGCTACACACACGATTGATGCGTTTTAATTCGGATCTGGTGTCAAGTTATCTACAACCGGACATTAACAAATTCCCATCTGCCACATAACCACGGGCACGGCTTTCGAAAGATAATACCCTAGAGGGGTGTCCCAACTTAGCCCATGATAAGCTCTCGCGATCAACGAAGGATATTCCTTCTCCCAAGAAGACCCGATCAGTCTCGGAATCCCGGTTTACAAGACATTTCGACAATTGTAAAACAAGACCAGCAAAGCCGCCCAGATGTGCCAACAAATCCCGATAGGAGCTGCACATATCTCGTTCTCAGGGCACACCGGATGAGCCAGGCGTTGGGTTGGCATGGAACCTGGTTGCCCAGGGGGCGCCAGACATCGCTCAGGTTGGACCAACACTCGAAGGAGCACTGGCCCGGGGGGGTAAAATAAAGATGACCCTGGCTCCGGAAACCCAAGGGAAAAGGGCTAGGTGAGGAAAATGGTAAAACCAAGGTTGGGCCTTGCTGGAGGAGTTTTATTCAAAGCGAACTGTCAAGGGGGTCCCATAAATCACCCGACCGCGTAAGGAATGCAAAATCCGGGAACATAACACCGGTATGACGGAAACTAGGGCGGCAAGAGTGGAACAAAACACCAGGCATAAGGCCGAGTCTTCCACCCTTTACCAAGTATATAGATGCATTAATTAAATAAGACATATTGTGATATCCCAACATAATCCTGTCCATCATGGAGCAATCTTCAACTTCACCTGCAACTAACAACGCTATAAGAGGGGCTGAGCAAAGCGGTAACATAGCCAAGCAACGGTTTGCTAGGAAGGGTGAAAAAGGTTAGAGGCTGACATGGCAAATTGGGAGGCTTGAAGAGCAAAAGATAGGTAGCGCAGCAAAGCGATAGAACGAAGCAACTAGCATAGCAATGATAGTAGTGAGATCCAGGGTAGCGGTCATCTTGCCTGAAATCCCGTAAGGAAGAAGAACGAATCCATGAAGAAGATGAAGCCACGAAGACGAACCAAGCGTAGACGAACGAATCCTCACGATCGCAACGAAACGGGAACTATCGAGAAGAAGCACACAACATGGTAAACACACCACACATAGACAAGACATGATGCACAACCAAGCATGATGCATGACAAAGCTAGATGAGGCTACTCAAGGCAAGAGATGATGCAAACAAGAACAACACATCAAGGCAAGTTTAAATGAGGCCGGAAACAACATATAACAAATCTGGTAAGTCCTGATATGCAAGTTTCAAAATTGGTCCAGAACTGAATAAACCTTATGTTCAAGTTGTTAAACGGCAAGTTAAGATGCACCAATATGATCTACACGAAATTCTAGTCAAGTTACATTTAAAGTTCATTTAGTTCGGAGCTACGGTCTAGAAGATATGAGCAAAAACAAGTTAAACATGGCATTGATGCAAAATGCATACAAACATCAAGCAAACACCTCAAAACAAGGATGCAACATGATAATATGAAACTACATGCAAAATCAAGCAAGTTTCATATAGAGGACACTCAAAACGGAGCAACGGTTCAACACATACACTCTATAAAGTTTAAAGGACAAGATGTCCAAAACAGCAACTAGGCACCTAGCAAGCATCAAAACAATATGCTACAGCACCTCAACATAAGAACAAAAGGCATGGGCATGATGTACAGGTAAAGCATGACAAAACATGAACACTGAGCTATCTCTAGAAATCACTCAAACAGGCTCAAAAGGACATGGCAAGATTGCAAATAATAACAGTTTCAGGCTTAGTAGAAATAACATCAGGTTGCAATGTTTAGAGCTATCAAACAACATGTTACAGGAAGCTATCATGGCAAACAAAGGCATGGCATTAATCTACTAATAACATAAACAAATGTCCCTTACTTACCAAGAGCCAAAAGGGCACAGAAAATATGATGGCACCCATGTAAACATAGCAAGTTATATAACAGATTCATACATGGCAGGAACAACAATAAGTAGGCATGTTGGTGAGCTTGAACCACTCACCACAGAGCAATACATGGCATGGTAAGGATACCAACAGTAAGAATACATGCTTATGAAGCTAAGAATGTCAAGGGCAAGTACATAGGGTGCAAGGATCACTAGCAAAACACATGGCAAAACTGAACTTAAAGTTAATCAGGCTGACAGCAACATTATTTAGCAAGTTTGGAGAAAGATAACAACATGTTACAGCAGGCTACAAATGCAACCAGGGGCATGAATGGATATAGAATGACATGTATAACAAAACATCCTTAGTGAACATCTCCAGATTATGCATAGAATGACTTGTAGCAGCAGGTTTACATAGCAACAAAATATAACAGAATCAACCTAGCAAAACAGCAACAGCAAGTACCCTACTTAACAAGCTTGATGCACTCAGTACAAGACTCACAAAAATACATGGATGGAACCCCTGTAAAGATGGCATATCATAGATCAAAACTCATTTAGAGCTCATGCTCATAGGATGCACACATCAAACATGGCAAAAATGACAAATGAGCAAGTTATGACAGTTTCAGCAGATTAACATCATATAGCACTCTTACAACGATAATTCAGGCATCCATATGGACTCAAATGAACATGATTCAATGGAATGAAATGAAGTACTCGTCGAGACGAACAATTAGACATATTACACGCACAAAACGGAGCAGTATGCATGGAGTTACGACAGTTCAAAGTAGGCACCAGAATATCACAGAAAAGGGGACTTAGTGGAATTTCACCTCCGCGAGAAGTCAACGCGGAACGGGCTTGACCCGGGACGGAGGGATTCGGGCGCGGGGACAATGTTTGGTTGGACTCCCGATGGATCTGGTCCACTCGAACCGGATCTGGCTCCGGCGACACCGGCGAAGCTCCGGCGAGCTTGAGCTCCGGCGTCCATGGCGGAGAGAGAGAAAGAGAGAGAGAGAGAGAGAGAGAGAGAGAGAGAGAGAGAGAGCGGTTAGAGAGAGAGAGACCGGGTGAGGCAGGGGAGAAGAAGGGCGGCGAGGTCGGGCGGCTCACCAGAGGCGCGGGAGGCGGGGTCCGGCCGACGGTGGCGAGGTGGAGGCGAGGCGGCGGGGTCCGGCGAGGTCGGACGCGGGCGGCGGAGGCGCGCTCCGGCGAAGTCCGGTGGCGGTTGCGCGGCCGAATGGCGGCGGTGGCGGGAGACGCGCGCGCGGGCGGCGGGAGCTCGGGCGGCTCGGGCCAGCCGGTGGCGGGGCGAGGCGGCGGTGCAGTTCCTCGGCGGGGCAGCGCCCGGTGACGACGGTGGCACGCTCCCAGCAGCGGCGAGCGGGAGCCGAGGGCGCCGGTCGCACGGGCTCGGGGCGGGCCCCGATGGGCTTCGCGGGCCGGCCCTGGTTTCGGGCGGGCTGCAGCGGCTGGAGGGGCGCGGGGCAACGGTGGCGTGACATGTGGCGGCGGAGGATTGGGCGGGCAGCGGCGGCTGGACGTGTCCGGCCGTCGCGGACGTGTCCGACGGCGGGAGGTGAGGGGAGCTAGGGTTTTGGACCCGGATTTGGAGGAGGGGTGCACGAATTTATAGGTGGAGGGAGCTAGGAGACTCCAAATGGAGCACGGTTTTCGCCCACACGATCGTGATCGAACGACCAAGAGCATGGATGGGGTTTGGATGGGTTAGTGGGCTGATTTGGAGGGGTGTTGGGCTGCAACACAAAGAGGCCTTTACGATTCCCCGGTTAACCGTTGGAGTATCAAACGACCTCCAAATGGCACGAAACTTGACAGGCGGTCTACCGGTGGTGTACCAAGGCCGCTTGGCAAGACTCGTCCCATTCCGAGAACGTTTAACACCCGCTCACAACAAGAGACAAAAAGGGGGCGCCGGAGGACATAGGAGTGCCGGATTGCAAAACGGACAACGGGGAAAATGCTTGGGTGCATGAGACGAACATGTATGCAAAATGAGATGCGCATGATGACATGATGAAATGCAACATGCAAGAAAATGACATGGCAACGACGGCGAATAACTGGCAGACACCTGGCGCATCAAATCTGGGGTGTTACAACACTCCTCCACTAACAAGAGATCTCGTCCCGAGATCTTAGGACCGAGACGGAATTGAAAAGGGATGAGGTGAAACAAGAACTCAAGAGAAGAAGCAAAGAATCGAGAGCACTCGAGAAGAAGAGAGGAACGACGAGAATGACGAGAATCGAAGGCTCACGGAATCAAATAGACTATGAAACCACTACTGTTAGAACGAGTTAGAAACGAATAAGACTGAAAGGATTTAGGCAGCACTCCGGCTGAAACATGGAGGAATAGAACACGAGCTTTGAGAGGATGGAATGATACTTAATGAAGACATGACACAAAACCTCCGGAAAGAATTGAAAAAGATGAATGAAATAACGGAGAAGAAAAATGACAACTTGTGCCACGAATGAAATTGAAAGCATCTTTAGAAGGAAGATTTAAACAGAGTTGTTGAGAAAATCAACAACAAAAGAATTGTTTGTGTGGACTTATAGATAACATCTCAAATTTTTTGAGGTGATAACCGACCACAAGCGGAAATGATTGGATAGATGAGAAGAACAAAGAAATGCAAAACTCCGCTTCAAAAGAACACATAGAATTAATTGCACTTCGAGATGCAAGAAGAAGGATACTTGAGCTCCTTCGATAAGAATCTTGATGAACCCTTGAAGAATGAATTGAATCATGACGAGCCACCGTGAAGAACTCTGATAACAAAAGGATGACAATATAAAATTGAAGGATGAAAGGGATAATATTTAAGCCTTGCGATGACTTGGATGGAGGTTCCGACGAAATGGCCGAGGAAGTTTTGAACTCCGGAAAAGAAAAGATGAAAACACTTGGAACTAGAATTTATTCCTCAAGAACAAACTCTGAAGGAAGGGATTACTCATTGGATGAAATAAGAATAAGATTTATTGTATGATTATCCTTTATCAACTTAAATTGATGACAAGCAATGGATTTTGCATACTACTTATTCTTCTTGAAAAAGGATTAAGGGGGTATAGCACAAAACTTGAGAAAGTCTTCATGAACCACCGGTAGGATTGAAAGAACGAATGGATTAAAATGATAATCGAGGAAAAAGAATCTTGAATGAACCACCGAAAGAATTCAAAATTAAATGGCGAAAGGGAATGGAATCACCGGGAAGAATTAGAAACGCAAAAGGATACTTGAGGGAATTTAGAGACAAGATAACGAAGGGATCGCGAACTAATTGAAGAATACTTGAACGAAGCACCGGAATAATTGGATAACGGTAGCTGAAATGTGAGGACGAAGAATTCTTCTGGAACGATGGCCTCCGGTGAAAAGAAACGGGAAAACAACTCCTGACATACTCCGGATGGGTAAGAAAGAATATCTGACAAACGGAATAATATGAGAAGATAACATGAAGCTAGAACCATGAATCTTCGGAAGAACGGACAAGATTTAGAGGAAAAACTCTTCTTCAATCTTCAAATGATGACGAGAAACACCACCAAAATTACTGAGATACTCCGAGAGAATGAAAAGCAAAGAGGTTGAGCCGACGATGAAATGATTTGAAATCGATCTTGGAAAGGCATCTGACTGATGAAATCCATTCTTACGTCACACTTTGAAAAGAATTGAGAATAACTCCGGGGGAATTAGAAGAGTCAGGTAAGATCCTGGGAAAAGACCTGTTGGTTAGGGCCCACTCAAGAGATAACACCGTTGGAAAGGGATGTTGAATAGATAGATGATGCACCGGAACAATTGAAATATTTGAATGAGGTAACAACCTCGAATTAATTGGAACACAGACGAATCTCCTGAGATGTCTTCCGAACTCTGGAATGATAAACTGGCGAGAGGCGAACGAGCAGGGAGAACACTTGATCCAAGGAAAAGAATGTGATCAACCCGAAAAAACTTGAATTGGGTCCACCGGAGAAGAAAAAGAGATGAAGAATGACGAACAAGACGAGAATCCACCGGTTGAAATGATTGAGGGAAGACTGAGGAGACTCCTGTAACGCCCCGGATTCGATGCGCCAGGTGTCTGCCAGTTATTCGCCGTCGTTGCCATGTCATTCTCTTGCATGTTGCATTGTGCCATGTCATCATGTGCATTTCATTTTGCATACGTGTTCGTCTCATGCATCCGAGCATTTTCCCCGTTGTCCGTTTTGCAATCCGGCACTCCTATGCCCTCCGGCGTTCCCCTTTTGTCTCCTGTTGTGAGCGGGTGTTAAACGTTCTCGGAATGGCCTGAGGCTTGTCAAGTCGCCTTGGTATACCACCGATAGACCGCCTGTCAAGTTTCGTGCCATTTGGAGGTCGTTTGGTACTCCAACGGTTAACCGGGTAACCGTAAAGCCCCCCTTTCTCTTTGCAGCCCAACACCCTTCCAAAGTGTCCCAAAACCCACCTAAACTCCCCTCCATGCTCTCGGTCGTTTGATCACGACCGTGTGGGCGAAAACCGCACCTCATTTGGACTCTCCTAACTCCCTCTACCTATAAATTAGTCCCCCCCCTCCGAAATTCGCGGATGAATCCCCCGAACCCTAGCCTTCTTCTTCCTCCGCGCGCCGGACGCGTCCGCCCGGTGCTGGACACGTCCGCCGACCACGTCGCCCCGGCCAATCCGAGGCCGCCACGTCAGCTCCGCCGCCCCGCGCCCTCTCCTGCGAGGTCCCCGTGACCTCGCCCCGTCGACCCCGCCTCCGCCGCAGCGCCCTCCGGCCGGATCTGGTCGGAGAGGGCCGGATCCGTCCTTCCCCGGCCAACTCCGTCCTACTCCAGCGAGCCGCTGCCCCGTCTCCGACGAACCTCGCCATCCGTGCCCGATCTGGATCTGCAAAGGTTGACCCCAATTTTTCAACCAAGTGCCGAATATTTTACATAATCATGTCATGTTCATCGCATTGTATCTCTGCATCCATAGCTCCGTTTCGTGCGTGTAATATGTCAAATTGTTCGGCTCAACGAGTACATCATTTCATTCCATTGCATCATAGTCATTTTAAGTCATCTAGATGCCTGAATCATTGTTGCAAGAGTGCTTCATGATGTTTTCTGCTGTCTGTTAACATAACTTGCTCTTTTGTCATTTTTGCCATGATTGATGTGTGCATCCTATGAGGTTGATGTCTACATGTGTTTTGATCTATGCTATGTCTTCTTTACAGAGGTGCTTACCATGTATTTTTGTGATCAATGTGGTGACTAGCACAAGCATGCAAATTAGGCTTCGTGATATTGCTGATTTTAGTCCCTGTTCTGCTGTTATTTTGATGTCATGTAAACATGATGCTACAGAGAGATCCATGCATATTTTGAGATACTTCAGTAAGGGTGTTTTGAACATATGGTTATTATCTATCCATTTATGCCACTTTTGGCAATTATGGAGTAGTCTATCATGTCATTTTCATGCTCTACTTTTGCTTCAAAATGTTTCCTGGCAGATTGTTTACATGTTATTCAATTTTGCCAAGGTTGTTTTAGTTGATCCTTGCATGCTATGAACTTGTTCTTGCCTTGGTTTGTTTCATAAACATGTCTTCTTACTGTTGGTTGCCTTGCCATGCCATGTATTGCTCTGTGGTGAGTGGTACAAGCTCACCAACATGCCTTCATATTTCTGTTTCTGCCATGTTTCAATCTGTAATATAACTTGCTATGTTTACGTGGGTGTCATCATATTTTCTGATCCTTTTTGGCTCATGGTAAGTAAAGGACTTTTGATCTATGCATTTAGTAGGTTCATGCCAAGCCTTGTTTGCCATGATAAGTTCCTGTAACATATTGTTTGATAGCTCTGAACATTGCAACCTGATGTTATTTTCTGCAAAGTCTGAACTGATATTATTTGCAATCTTGCCGTGTGTGTTTGAGCATGTTCTAGTGATTTCTGGAGATACCTCAGTGTTCATGTATTGTTATGCTCTACCTGTACTTCATGCCCATGCCTTTTGTTTTTAGGTTGAGATGTTGTAGCTTACTGTTCTGATGCTTGCAATATGCCAAGTTGCTGTTTTGGACAGATTGTTGTTATGACGTATAGAGTGTATGTGTTGCCCCGTTGCTCCGTTTTGAGTGTGCTCTATATGAAACTTGCTTGATTTTGCATGTAGCTTCATATTATCTTGTTGCATCCATGTTTTGAGGTGTTTGCTTGATGTTTGGGTGCATTTTGCATCAATGCCATGTTTAACTTGTTTTGCTCATATCTTCTAGACCGTAGCTCCGAATTAAATGAACTTTATATGTAACTTGACTAGAATCTCGTGTAGATCATCTTGGTGCATGTTAACTTGCTTTTTAACAACTTGAACATAAGGTTTATCCAGATCTGGACCAATTTCGAAATATGCATATGAGGACTTACCGGAATTGTTATATGTTGTTCCCGGCCTCATTTAAACTTGCTTTGATATGTTGCTCTTGTTTGCATCATCTCTTGCCATGAGTAGCTTCATGTAGTCTTGCCTTGCATCATACTTGTTTGTGCATCATGTCTTGTTCATGTGTGGTGTGTTTACCATGTTGTGTGTTTCTTCTCGATAGTTCCTGTTTTGTTGCGATCGTGAGGATTCGTTCGTCTATGCTTGGTTCGGCTTCATCCGTTTGTCTTCTCCATGGACTCGTTCTTCTTCCTTGCGGGATTTCAGGCAAGATGACCGCTACCCTGGATCTCACTACTATCATTGCTATGCTAGTTGCTTCGTTCTATCGCTATGCTACGTTACCTATCTTTTGCTCATCAAGCCTCCCATATTGCCATGAACCTCTAACCTTTGACACCTTTCCTATGCAAACCGTTGTTTGGCTATGTTACCGCTTTTGCTCAGCCCCTCTTATAGCGTTGCTAGTTGCAGGTGAAGTTGAAGATTTCTCCATGGTGGACAGGATTTTGTTGGGATATCACAATATCTCTTATATTATTAATGCATCTATATACTTGGTAAAGGGTGGAAGACTTGGCCTTTTGCCTGGTGTTTTGTTCCACTCTTGCCTCCCTAGTTTCCGTCATACCGGTGTTATGTTCCCGGATTTTGCGTTCCTTACGCGGTCGGGTGATTTATGGGACCCCCTTGACAGTTCGCTTTGAATAAAACTCCTCCAGCAAGGCCCAACCTTGGTTTTACCATTTGCCTCACCACCACCTATACCCTTCCCTTGGGTCGGCCAACCCAAGGGTCATCTTTATTTTAGCCCCCCCCCCGGGCCAGTGCTTGTCTAAGTGTTGGTCCGAACTGAGCTGCATGCGGGGCCACCTCGGGGCAACTTGAGGGTTGGTTTTACTCGTAGCTAGTCTCATCCGGTGTTGCCCTAAGAACTAGATATGTGCAGCTCCTATCGGGATTTGTCGGTGCATCGGGCAGCTTTGCTGGTCTTGTTTTACCATTGTCGAAATGTCTTGTAAACCGGGATTCCGAGTCTGATCGGGTCTTCCTGGGAGAAGGAATATCCTTCGTTGATCGCGAGAGCTTATCATGCGCTAAGTTGGGACACCCCTGCAGGGTATAATCTTTCGAAAGCCGTGCCTGCGGTTATAGGCAGATGGGAATTTGTTAATGTCCGGTTGTAGATAACTTGACACCAGATCCGAATTAAAACGCATCAACCGCGTGTGTAGCCGTGATGGTCTCTTTTCGGCGGAGTCCGGGAAGTGAACACGGTCTTTGGGTTATGTTTGACGTAAGTAGGAGTTCAGGATCACTTCTTGATCATTACTAGTTGACGACCGTTCCATTTGCTCTCTTCTCGCTCTTATTTGCGTATGTTAGCCACCATATCATGCTTAGTCGCCGCTGCAGCCTCGCCACTTTACCCCTTCCTTTCCCTTTAAGCTTTGCTAGTCTTGATATCCATGGTAATGGGATTGCTGAGTCCTCGTGGCTCACAGATTACTACAACAACAGTTGCAGGTACAGGTTTTGCGACGATCTTGACGCGAGAGCGATGCTTGCTTGCGTTGAGTTCTTCTTCTGCTTCTTCTTCGATCAGGGGATAGGTTCCAGGTCGGCAGCCTGGGCTAGCAGCTTGGATGCCGTTTGAGTTTCTATTTGTGTTTCATCTGTAGTCGGACGATGCTCTTATGTATTGTGATGTTGTATTCATGTGGCATTGTATGCCTTTTGTATGTATCCCCATCTATTATGTAATGTTGATGTAATGATATCCATCTTGCAAAAGCGTTCCAATATGCGGGTCTATCCTTGGTGGGACCTTCGAGTTCCTTTTGGATAGGGTCGCATATTGGGCGTGACAAGTTGGTATCAGAGCCTCGACCGACCCTAGGAGCCCCCCTTGATTGATCGTGTAGTTTGGCCATTGTTGAGTCTAGAAGAAAACTATTTTTCGGAGTCTAGTTATATCGGAGAGTAGGAATTCTTTTTACTCCTAAGCCCCTTCGTCGCTCTGGTAAGGAATCTTGACGTAGGTGTTTTGAATTACTTCTCTTCCCCTTCAATTTTTTCTTTAAGATCACGTAGTTGGTTTTTCGATCGTTGGTTCTCAGCTCTTTTCATCCGGTGCATTTCTCGTCAAGTTGACTCAACCCTCTCCATCTTTGAGTTCAATCCTCAGTTGTTTTCTTTCCCACCCGCCCTCCCTTTTTCTTCTTGGAACCGGAGTCCGTAATTGAGTATCCATCCTACTCGTGCGAAGTCTTTGCTCTCTCTCCTCGATGATTTCAACCGGTGTTTTCTCTTCATGATATTCGTTGGTTCTCCCTTCCAAGTTACCTTTGTTTTTCCCGCCCTCCCACCCTCTTCTTCCCGGAGTCTGACTCTCTCTCGAGCATCAATTCCATTCGTGTGGAGTCTCTTCAGTCTTCCCTCAATTGTTTCAATCGGTGAATTCCCGTCTCGGTGGACATTCTTCATCTCTTTTTCTTTTCGGTGGATTCAGTTCTAATTTGTGATAGTGATTATATTCCTTTCATTGGCTCAAGTGTTCTCCCTGCTTGTTCGCCTCTCGCCAGTTCATCCTTCCGGAGTGTTCAAGTCATCTCAGCAGATTCGTCTGTGTTCCAATTAATTCGACGTTGTCACCTCATTCAAATATTTCAATTGTTCTGGTGCTTCTTCTATCTTTTCAACAATACTTTTCAATGGTGTATTATCTTCAGTGGGCCCTAACCCACAGGTCTTTTCCCAGGATCTTACCTGACTCTTCTAATTTTCCTGGTGTTATTCCCAAATCCTTTCCGAAGTCTGACGTAAGAATGAACTTCATCAGTCAGATGCCTTCTCCAAGATCGTTTTCAAATTTTGGTGGTGTTTATCGTCGTCATTTGAAGACCAAAGAAGAGTTTTCCTCGAAATCTTGTTTGTTCTCTCGAAGTTTCATGGTTCTAACTTCATGTTATGCTCGCAAATTATTCCATTCGTCAGATATTCTTTTCTTACCCATCCGGAGTATGTCAGGAGTTGTTTTTCCATTTCTTTTCACCGGAGGCCATCATTCCAATTATCGATCTCTATTTACCACGGTGCTTCTTTCAAGTGTTCTTTAATCAGCTCGTTATCTCTTCATTCTTCTGCATCTAAATCCCCTCGAGCGTATTTGTTCTTCTAATTCTTCCCGGTGATTCTTTCTCTTTCATCAGTCATTTTCATTTCTAACGGTGGTTCATTCAGATTCTTTTTCCTTTATCATCATATTAATTCATTCGTTCTTTTCAATCCTACCGGTGGTTAATGAAGACATTCTCAAGTTTTGTGCTATCCCTTCTCAATCCTTTTTCAAGAAGAATAAGTAGTATGCCAAATCCATTTGGGCATCAATTTAATTTGATGAAGGATAAGCATACAATAAATCTTATTCTTATTTCATCACAGTGATTAATCCCTTCCTTCCGAGTTTGTTCTTGATGAATAAATTCTAGTTCCAAGTGTTTTTCATCTTTTCTTTTCCGGAGTTCAATTTCCTCGGTCATTTCGTCGGATCCTCCATCGAAATCATCGCAAGGCTCATCTTATTCTTTCTTCCTTCATTTTATCTCGTCATCCTTTTGTAACCGGAGTTCTTCATGGTGGTTCTTCATGATTTAATTCATTTTTCAAGAGTTCATCAAGTGTCATTCCATCTCCTCAAGTTCATGTTCTATTCTTTCCATGTCCAGCCAGAGTGCCGTCTAAATTCTTTCGTTCTTATTCCTTGTCTATCCCGTTCTAACCAGAGTGGTTTCATAGTCCATCTGATTCCGTGAGCTTTCGATTCTCATCATTCTTGTCGTTCCTCTCTTTTTCTCGAGTGCTCTTGATTCTTTGCTTCTTCTCTTGAGCTCTTGTTTCACCTCTTCCCTTTTCTCTTCCGTCTCGGTCCTAAGATCTCGGGACGAGATCTCTTGTTAGTGGAGGAGTGTTGTAACGCCCCGGATTCGATGCGCCAGGTGTCTGCCAGTTATTCGTCGTTGTTGCCATGTCATTTGCTTGCGTGTTGCATTTTGCCATGTCATCATCTGCATTTCATTTTGCATACGTGTTCGTCTCATGCATCCGAGCATTTTCCCCGTTGTCCGTTTTGCAATCCGGCACTCCTATGCCCTTCGGCGTTCCCCTTTTGTCTCCTGTTGTGAGCGGGTGTTAAACGTTCTCGGAATGGCCCGAGGCTTGTCAAGTGGCCTTGGTATACCACCGGTAGACCGCCTGTCAAGCTTTGGTACTCCAACGGTTAACCGGGTAACCGTAAAGCCTCCCTTTCTCTTTGCAGCCCAACACCCTCCCAAAGTGGCCCAAAACCCACCTAAACTCCCCTCCATGCTCTCGGTCGTTCGATCACGATCATGTGGGCGAAAACCGCACCTCATTTGGACTCTCCTAGCTCCCTCTACCTATAAATTAGTCCCCCCCTCTGAAATTCGTGGATGAATCCCCCGAAACCCTAGCCTTCTTCTTCCTCCGCGCGCCGGACGCGACCGCCCGGCGCCGGACACGTCCGCCGACCACGTCGCCCCGGCCAATCCGAGGCCGCCACGTCAGCTCCGCCGCTCCGCGCCCTCTCCCGCGCCACCATGTGTCCCCCGGGCCGCCCCACTCCACCGCGCGCCGCCGCGGGCCCGCCGAGCCTGAGGCCGGCCCGCCCGCCGCCGCCGCGCGCCCGCGGACGCCGCCTGCCCCGAGCCCGCCCTCGCCGCCGCCGCCGGGCTCCGCCCTCCGCCTCCGCCGCCCGAGGCTCCCCCGCCTTTTGTCGCCGCCGCCGGAGCTCCTCCGCGACCCCGACCTCGCTGGCATCCGGCTCGCTCGGCCCCGCGCCGCTCCGCCCGTCCCGGCGGCCGCCTCCCCGGCCCCGCGCCCGTGCCTCTCCTCCCCGCCGCACCAGCCAGGGCGCGCGCCGCCCGCGCCTCCCCGGCCCCGCGCCGCCGGTGCCCACCGCCGCCGCGTCCCGCGAGGTCGCCGCGACCTCGCCCCGTCGTCCCCGCCTCCGTCGTAGCGCCCTCCGGCCGGATCTGGTCGGAGAGGGTCGGATCCATCCTTCCCCGGCCAACTCCGTCCTACTCCGGCGAGCCGCCGCCCCGTCTCCGACGAACCTCGCCATCCGTGCCTGATCCGGATCTGCAAAGGTTGACCCCAATTTTTCCACTAAGTCCCGAATATTTTACATAATCATGCCATGTTCATCGCATTGTATCTCTGCATCCGTAGCTCCGTTTTGTGCGTGTAATATGTCAAATTGTTCGCCTCAACGAGTACATCGTTTCATTCCATTGCATCATATTCATTTGAGGTCATCTTGATGCCTGAATCATCATTGCAAAAGTGCTTCATGATGTTTTCTACTGTCTGTTAACATAACTTGCTCTTTTGTCATTTTTGCCATGATTGATGTGTGCATCCTATGAGGTTGATGTCTACATGTGTTTTGATCTATGCTATGTCTTCTTTACAGAGGTGCTCACCACGTATTTTTGTGATCAATGTGGTGACTAGCACAAGCATGCAAACTAGGCTTCATGATATTGCTGATTTTGTCCCTGTTCTGCTGTTATTTTGATGTCATGTAAACATGATGCTACAGGGAGATCCATGTATATTTTGAGATACTTCAGTAAGGGTGTTTTGAACATATGGTTATTTTCTATCCATTTATGCCCCTGTTGGAAATTATGGAGTAGCCTAGCATGTCATTTTCGTGCTCTACTTTTGCTTCAAAATGTTTCCTGGCAGATTGTTTACATGTTATTCAATTTTGCCAAGGTTGTTGTAGTTGATCCTTGCATGCTATGAACTTGTTCTTGCCTTGGTTTGTTTCATAAACATGTCTTCTTACTGTTGGTTGCCTTGCTATGCCATGTATTGCTATGTGGTGAGTTGTACAAGCTCACCAACATGCCTTCATATTTCTGTTTCTGCCATGTTTGAATCTGAAATATAACTTGCTATGTTTACGTGGGTGTCATCATATTTTCTGATCCTTTTTGGCTCATGGTCAGTAAAGGACTTTTGATCTATGCATTTAGTAGGTTCATGCCAAGCCTTGTTTGCCATGATAAGTTCCTGTAACATATTGTTTGATAGCTCTGAACATTGCAACCTGATGTTATTTTCTGCAAAGTCTGAACTGATATTATTTGCAATCTTGTCGTGTGTGTTTGAGCATGTTCTAGTGATTTCTGGAGATACCTCAGTGTTCATGTATTGTTATGCTCTACCTGTAATTCATGCCCATGCCTTTTGTTTTTACGTTGAGATGTTGTAGCTTATTGTTCTGATGCTTGCAATATGCCTAGTTGTTGTTTTGGACACATTGTTGTTATGACTTGTATAGAGTGTATGTGTTGCCCCGTTGCTCCGTTTTGAGTGTGCTCTATATGAAACTTTCTTGATTTTGCATGTAGCTTCATATTATCTTGTTGCATCCATGTTTTGAGGTGTTTTCTTGATGTTTGGGTGCATTTTGCATCAATGCCATGTTTAACTTGTTTTGCTCATATCTTCTAGACCGTAGCTCCGAATTAAATGAACTTTATATGTAACTTGACTAGAATCTCGTGTAGATCATCTTGGTGCATCTTAACTTGCTGTTTAACAATTTGAACATAAGGTTTATCCAGATCTGGACCAATTTCGAAATATGCATATGAGGACTTACCGGAATTGTTATATGTTGTTCCCGGCCTCATTTAAACTTGCTTTGATATGTTGCTCTTGTTTGCATCATCTCTTGCCATGAGTAGCTTCATGTAGTCTTGTCTTGCATCATACTTGTTTGTGCATCATGTCTTGTTCATGTGTGGTGTGTTTACCATGTTGTGTGTTTCTTCTCGATAGTTCCTGTTTCGTTGCGATCGTGAGGATTCGTTCGTCTATGCTTGGTTCGGCTTCATCCGTTCATCTTCTTCATGGACTCGTTCTTCTTCCTTGCGGGATTTCAGGCAAGATGACCGCTACCCTGGATCTCACTACTATCATTGCTATGCTAGTTGCTTCGTTCTATCGCTATGCTACGTTACCTATCTTTTGCTCATCAAGCCTCCCATATTGCCATGAACCTCTAACCTTTAACACCTTTCCTATGCAAACCGTTGTTTGGCTATGTTACCGCTTTTGCTCAGCCCCTCTTATAGCGTTGCTAGTTGCAGGTGAAGTTGAAGATTTCTCCATGGTGGACAGGATTTTGTTGGGATATCACAATATCTCTTATATTATTAATGCATCTATATACTTGGTAAAGGGTGGAAGACTTGGCCTTTTGCCTGGTGTTTTGTTCCACTCTTGCCGCCCTAGTTTCCGTCATACCGGTGTTATGTTCCCGGATTTTGCGTTCCTTACGCGGTCGGGTGATTTATGGGACCCCCTTGACAGTTCGCTTTGAATAAAACTCCTCCAACAAGGCCCAACCTTGGTTTTACCATTTGCCTCACCACCACCTATACCCTTCCCTTGGGTCGGCCAACCCAAGGGTCATCTTTATTTTAGCCCCCCCGGGGCCAGTGCTTGTCTAATTGTTGGTCCGAACTGAGCTGCCTGCGGGGCCACCTCGGGGCAACTTGAGGGTTGGTTTTACTCGTAGCTAGTCTCTGTTGGGGAACGTAGCAGAAATTCAAAATTTTCCTACGTGTCACCAAGATCTATCTATGGAGAGACCAGCAACGAGTAGAAAGAGAATGCATCTACATACCCTTGTAGATCGCTAAGCGGAAGCGTTCAAGAGATCGGGGTTGAAGGAGTCGTACTCGTCGTGATCCAAATCACCGGAGATCCTAGTGCCGAACGGACGGCACCTCCGCGTTCAACACACGTACAGCCCGATGACGTCTCCCATGCCTTGATCCAGCAAGGAGAGAGGGAGAGGTTGAGGAAGACTCCGTCCAGCAGCAGCATAACGGCGTGGTGGTGGTGGAGGAGCGTGGCAATCCTGCAGGGCTTCGCCAAGCACCGCGAGAGAGGAGGAGCACTTGGGAGAGGGAGGGCTGCGCCAGGGGCAAGGGTGAAGCTCCCATGCGCCTCCCCACTATATATAGGGGTGGAGGGGGCTGGTTTCTTGCCCTCCAAGTCCATTGGGGCGTTGGCAAAGGTGGGAGGAAAGAAATCCCATCATTTCCTTCCCCACCGATTGTTATCCCCCCTTTTTAGGGATCTTGATCTTATCCCTTCGGGATATGATCTTATTCCTTCTAAGGGGGGATCTTGGTGCGCCTTGACCAGGGGTGTGGGGCCTTGCCCCCACTACCCACGTTCCATGTGGGTCCCCCCATGCAGGTGGGCCCCACTCCGGAACCTTCTAGAACCTTCCCGGTACAATACCGAAAAATCCCGAACATTTTCCGGTGGCCAAAATAGGACTTCCCATATATAAATCTTTACCTCCGGACCATTCCGGAACTCCTCGTGACGTCCGGGATCTCATCCGGGACTCCGAACAACATTCGGTAACCACATACAAACTTCCTTTATAACCCTAGCGTCATCGAACCTTAAGTGTGTAGACCCTACGGGTTCGGGAGACATGTAGACATGACCGAGACGTTCTCCGGTCAATAACCAACAGCGGGATCTGGATACCCATGATGGCTCCCACATGTTCCACGATGATCTCATCGGATGAACCACGATGTCAAGGACTTAATCAATCCCGTATTCAATTCCCTTTGTCTATCGGTATGTTACTTGCCCGAGATTCGATCGTCGGTATCCAATACCTTGTTCAATCTCGTTACCGGCAAGTCACTTTACTCGTTCCGTAACACATCATCCCGTGATCAACTCCTTGGTCACATTGCGCATATGATGATGTCCTACCGAGTGGGCCCAGAGATACCTCTCCGTTTACACGGAGTGACAAATCCCAGTCTCGATCCGCATAAAACAATAGATACTTTCGGAGATACCTGTAGTGCACCTTTATAGTCACCCAGTTACGTTGTGACGTTTGATACACCCAAAGCACTCCTACGGTATCCAGGAGTTACACGCTCTCATGGTCGAAGGAAGAGATACTTGACATTGGCAAAGCTCTAGCAAATGAACTACACGATCTTTTGTGCTAGTCTTAGGATTGGGTCTTGTCCATCACATCATTCTCCTAATGATGTGATCCCGTTATCAACGACATCCAATGTCCATAGCCAGGAAACCATGACTATCTGTTGATCACAACGAGCTAGTCAACTAGAGGCTCACTAGGGACATATTGTGGTCTATGTATTCACACGTGTATTACGATTTCCGGATAATACAGTTATAGCATGAATAAAAGACAATTATCATGAACAAGGAAATATAATAATAATACTTTTATTATTGCCTCTAGGGCATATTTCCAACAGTCTCCCACTTGCACTAGAGTCAATAATCTAGTTCACATCGCCATGTGATTAACACTCACAGGTCACATCGCCATGTGACTAATACCCAAGAGTTTACTAGAGTCAGTAGTCTAGTTCACATCACTATGTGATTAACACTCAATGAGTTTTATGTTTGATCATGTTGCTTGTGAGAGAGGTTTTAGTCAACGGGTCTGAACCTTTCAGATCCGTGTGTGCTTTACAAATCTCTATGTCATCTCCTAGATGCAGCTACCACGCTCTATTTGGAGCTATTCCAAACAACTGTTCTACTTGGAGCTATTCTAAATTATTGCTCCATTATATGTATCCGGTCTCTCTACTCAGAGCTATCCGGATAGGTGTCAAGCTTGCATCGTCGTAACCTTTACGACGAACTCTTTTACCACCTCCATAATCGAGAAAATTCCTTAGTCCACTAGTTACTAAGGATAACTTTGACCGCTGTCCTGTGAGCCATTCTTGGATCACTCTTGTACCCCTTGACTGACTCATGGCAAGGCACACTTCAGGTGCGGTACACAGCATAGCATACTGAAGAGCCTACGTCTTAAGCATAGGGGACGACCTTCGTCCTTTCTCTCTATTCTGCCGTGGTCGAGCTTTAAGTCTTAACTTCGTACCTTACAACTCAGGCAAGAACTCCTTCTTTGACTGGTCCATCTTGAACACCTTCAAGATCATGTCAAGGTATGTGCTCATTTGAAAGTATTATTAAGCATTTTGATCTATCCTTATAGATCTTGATGCTCAATGTTCAAGTAGCTTAATCCAGGCTTTCCATTGAAAAACACTTTCAAAATAACCCTATATGCTTTCCAGAAATTCTACGTCATTTCTGATCAACAATATGTCAACAACATATACTCATCAGAAATTCTATAGTGCTCCCACTCACTTCTTTGGAAATACAAGTTTCTCATAAACTTTGTACAAACCCAAAATTTTGATCATCATCAAAGCATACATTCCAACTCCGAGATGCTCACTCCAGTCCTTAGAAGGATTGCTGGAGCTTTGCATACTTATTAGCATCTTTCGGGATTGACAAAACCTTCCGGTTGTATCACATACAACCTTTCCTCATTAAAATCGTCGAGGAAACAATGTTTTGACATCCTATCTGCAAGATTTCATAAATAATGCAGTAATCGCTAATATAATTCCAACAGACTCTTAGCATCGCTACGAGTGAGAAAATCTCATCGTAGTCAACTCCTTGAACTTGTCGGAAAACATCTTAACGACAAGTCGAGCTTTCTTAATGGTGACATTTACCATCATTGTCCGTCTTCCTTTTGAAATCCATCTGTACTCATTAGCCTTACGACCATCGAGCCGTTCTGCCAAAGTCTACACTTTGTTTTCATACATGGATCCTCTCTCGGATTTTATGGCCTCAAGCCATTTATCGGAATCCGGGCCCACCATCGCTTCTCCATAGCTCGTAGGTTCATTGTTGTCTAGCAACATGACCTTCAAGACAGGATTACGTACCACTCTGAAGTAGTACGCATCCTTGTCATCCTACGAGGTTTGGGAGTGACTTGATCCGAAGTTTCATGATCAATATCATAAGCTTCCACTTCAATTGGTGTAGGTGCCACAGGAACAACTCCCTGTGCCCTGTCACACACTAGTTGAAGAGACGGTTCAATAACCTCATCAAGTCTCCACCATCCTCCCACTCAATTCTTTCGAGAGAAACTTTTCCTCGAGAAAGGACCCGATTCTAGAAACAATCCATATTGCTTTCGGATCTGAATTAGGAGGTATACCCAACTGTTTTGGGTTTCCTATGAAGATGCATTTTATCCGCTTTGGGTTCGAGCTTATCAACCTGAAACTTTTTCATATAAGCGTCGCAGCCCCAAACTTTTAAGAAACGACAACTTAGGTTTCTCTAAACCATAATTCATACGGTGTCATCTCATCGGAATTACGTGGTGCCCTATTTAAAGTGAATGTGGTTGTCTCTAATGCCTAACCCATGAACGATAGTGGTAATTCGATAAGAGACATCATGGTACGCACCATATCCAATAGGGTGCAACTATGATGTTCGGACACACCATCACATTATGGTGTTCCAGGCGGTATTAATTGCGAAACAATTTCCACAATGTCTTAATTGTGTGCCAAAACTCGTAACTCAGATATTCATCTCTATGATCATATCATAGACATTTTATCCTCTTGTCACAATGATCTGCTACTTCACTCTGAAATTACTTGAACCATTCAATAATTCAGACTTGTGTTTCATCAAGTAAATATACTCAACATTTACTCGAATCATCTGTGAAGTAAGAACATAATGATATTCACTGCATGCCTCAGCACTCATTCGACTGCACACATCAAAATGTGTTACTTCCAACAAGTTGCTATCTTGTTCCATCTTACTGAAAATGAGGCTTTTCAGTCATCTTGCCCATGTGGTATGATTTGCATATCTCAAGTGATTCAAAATCAAGTGAGTCCGAACGATCCATTTGCATGGAGTTTCTTCATGCATATACACCAATAGACATGGTTCGCATGTCTCAAACTTTTCAAAAACGAGTGAGTCCAAAGATCCATCAACATGGAGCTTCTTCATGCGTTTTATACCATTATGACTTACATGGCAGTGCCACAAGTAAGTGGTACTATCATTACTATCTTATATCTTTTGGCATGAAAATGTGTATCACTACGACCGAGATTCAATAAACCATTCCTTTAGGTGCAAGACCATTGAAGGTATTATTCAAAAATAGAGTAACCATTATTCTCCTTAAATGAATAACCGTATTGCGATAGACATAATCCAATCATGTCTATGCTCAACGCAAACACCAATCTCGGTGGTAGAGGGAGCGTGCGATGCTTGATCATATCAACCTTGGAAACACTTCCAACATATATCGTCAGCTCACCTTTAGCTAGTCTCCGTTTATTCCGTAGCTTTTATTTCGAGTTACTAACACTTAGCAACCGAACCGGTATCCAATACCCTGGTGCTACTAGGAGTACTAGTAAAGTACACATTAACATAATGTATATCCAATATACTTCTATCGACCTTGCCAGCCTTCTCATCTACCAAGTATCTAGGGTAATGCTGCTCCAGTGGTTGTTCCCCTTATTACAGAAGCACTTAGTCTCGGGTTTGGGTTCAACCTTGGGTTTCTTCACTAGAGCAGCAGCTGAATTGCCGTTTCATGAAGTATCCCTTTGTTCCCTTGCCCTTCTTGAAACTAGTGGTTTCACCAACCATCAACAATTGATGCTCCTTCTTGATTTCTACTTTCGCGGTGTCAAACATCATGAATATTTCAAGGATCATCATATCTATCCCTGATATGTTATAGTTAATCACGAAGCTCTAGCAGCTTGGTGGCAATGACTTTGGGGAAACATCACTATCTCATCTGGAGGATCAACTCCCACTCGATTCAAGTGATTGTTGTGCTCAGACAATCTGAGCACAAGCTCAACGATTGAGCTTTTCTCCCTTAGTTTGCAGGCTAAGAAAATCGTCGGAGGTCTTATACCTCTTGACGTGGGCACGAGCCTGAAATCCCAATTTCAGCCCTCGAAACATCTCATATGTTCCGCGACGTTTCGAAAACGTCTTTGGTGCCTCTACTTAAACCATTTAATTGAACTATCACGTAGTTATCAAAACGTGTATGTCCGATGTTCGCAACATCGACAAACGACGTTGGGGTTCAGCACACTGAGCGGTGCATTAAGGACATAAGCTTTCTACTGATCGCATAATCGCTACTATCAACTTTCAACTATATTTTCTCTAGGAACATATCTAAACAGTGGAACTAAAGCGCGAGCTTACGACATAATTTGCAAAAGGTCTTTTGACTATGTTCAGGATAATTAAGTTCATCTTATGAACTCCCACTTAGATAGACATCCCTCTGGTCATCTAAGTGATCACATGATCCGAGTCAACTAGGCCGTGTCCGATCATCACGTGAGACGGACTAGTCATCATCGGTGAACATCTTCATGTTGATCGTATCTACCATACGACTCATGCTCGACCTTTCGGTCTCCGTGTTCCGAGGCCATGTCTGCACATGCTAGGCTCGTCAAGTTAACCCTAAGTGTTTTCGCTGTGTAAAACTGTCTTACACCCGTTGTATGTGAACGTAAGAATCCATCACACCCGATCATCACGTGGTGCTTAGAAGCGACGAACTGTAGCAACGGTGCACAGTTAGGGGAGAACACTTCTTGAAATTTTGTAAGGGATCATCTTATTTACTACCGTCGTCCTAAGCAAACAAGATGCATAAACATGATAAACATCAC
The DNA here is from genome assembly GCF_018294505.1 of Triticum aestivum. Taxonomy (NCBI): domain Eukaryota; kingdom Viridiplantae; phylum Streptophyta; class Magnoliopsida; order Poales; family Poaceae; genus Triticum; species Triticum aestivum. The sequence goes on along the minus strand of NC_057810.1, from coordinate 434,051,251 downwards.
ATGCAATCAAATAGTGACATGATATGGCCAATATCATTTTGCTCCTTTTGATCTTCATCTTCGGGGCTCCATGATCATCATCGTCACCGGCACGACACCATGATCTCCATCATCATGATCTCCATCATCGTGTCTTCATGAAGTTGTCACGCCAACGACTACTTCTACTTCTATGACTAACGCGTTTAGCAATAAAGTAAAGTAGTTTACATGGCGTTCTTCAATGACACGCAGGTCATACAATAAATAAAGACAACTCCTATGGCTCCTGCCGGTTGTCATACTCATCGACATGCAAGTCGTGAATCCTATTACAAGAACATGATCAATCTCATACATCACATATCATTCATCACATTCTTCTTGGCCATATCACATCACATAGCATACCCTGCAAAAACAAGTTAGACGTCCTCTAATTGTTGTTGCATGTTTTACGTGGCTGCTATGGGTTTCTAGCAAGAACGTTTCTTACCTACGCAAGACCACAACGTGATATGCCAATTGCTATTTACCCTTCATAAGGACCCTTTTCATCGAATCCGTTCCGACTAAAGTGGGAGAGACTGGCACCCGCTAGCCACCTTATGCACCAAGTGCATGTCAATCGGTGGAACCTGTCTCACGTAAGAGTACGTGTAAGGTCGGTCCGGGCCGCTTCATCCCACAATACCGTCGAAACAAGATTGGACTAGTAACGGTAAGCATATTGAACAAAATCAACGCCCACAACTACTTTGTGTTCTACTCGTGCAAAGAATCTACGCAATAGACCTAGCTCTGATACCACTGTTGGGGAACGTAGCAGAAATTCAAAATTTTCCTACGTGTCACCAAGATCTATCTATGGAGAGACCAGCAACGAGTAGAAAGAGAATGCATCTACATACCCTTGTAGATCGCTAAGCGGAAGCGTTCAAGAGAACGGGGTTGAAGGAGTCGTACTCGTCGTGATCCAAATCACCGAAGATCCTAGTGCCGAACGGACGGCACCTCCGCGTTCAACACACGTACAGCCCGATGACGTCTCCCATGCCTTGATCCAGCAAGGAGAGAGGGAGAGGTTGAGGAAGACTCCGTCCAGCAGCAGCACAACAGCGTGGTGGTGGTGGAGGAGCGGGGCAATCCTGCAGGGCTTCGCCAAGCACCGCGAGAGAGGAGGAGCACTTGGGAGAGGGAGGGCTGCGCCAGGGGCAAGGGTGAAGCTCCCATGCGCCTCCCCACTATATATAGGGGTGGAGGGGGCTGGTTTCTTGCCCTCCAAGTCCATTGGGGCGTTGGCAAAGGTGGGAGGAAAGAAATCTCATTATTTCCTTCCCCACCGATTGTTATCCCTCCTTTTTAGGGATCTTGATCTTATCCCTTCGGGATATGATCTTATTCCTTCTAAGGGGGGATCTTGGTGCGCCTTGACCAGGGGTGTGGGGCCTTGCCCCCACTACCCACGTCCATGTGGGTCCCCCCATGCAGGTGGGCCCCACTCCGGAACCTTCTAGAACCTTCCCGGTACAATACCGAAAAATCCCGAACATTTTCCGGTGGCCAAAATAGGACTTCCCATATATAAATCTTTACCTCCGGACCATTCCGGAACTCCTCGTGACGTCCGGGATCTCATCCGGGACTCCGAACAACATTCGGTAACCACATACAAACTTCCTTTATAACCCTAGCGTCATCGAACCTTAAGTGTGTAGACCCTACGGGTTCGGGAGACATGTAGACATGACCGAGACGTTCTCCGGTCAATAACCAACAGCGGGATCTGGATACCCATGATGGCTCCCACATGTTCCACGATGATCTCATCGGATGAACCACGATGTCAAGGACTTAATCAATCCCGTATTCAATTCCCTTTGTCTATCGGTATGTTACTTGCCCGAGATTCGATCGTCGGTATCCAATACCTTGTTCAATCTCGTTACCGGCAAGTCACTTTACTCGTTCCGTAACACATCATCCCGTGATCAACTCCTTGGTCACATTGCGCATATGATGATGTCCTACCGAGTGGGCCCAGAGATACCTCTCCGTTTACACGGAGTGACAAATCCCAGTCTCGATCCGCATAAAACAATAGATACTTTCGGAGATACCTGTAGTGCACCTTTATAGTCACCCAGTTACGTTGTGACGTTTGATACACCCAAAGCACTCCTACGGTATCCAGGAGTTACACGCTCTCATGGTCGAAGGAAGAGATACTTGACATTGGCAAAGCTCTAGCAAATGAACTACACGATCTTTTGTGCTAGTCTTAGGATTGGGTCTTGTCCATCACATCATTCTCCTAATGATGTGATCCCGTTATCAACGACATCCAATGTCCATAGCCAGGAAACCATGACTATCTGTTGATCACAACGAGCTAGTCAACTAGAGGCTCACTAGGGACATATTGTGGTCTATGTATTCACACGTGTATTACGATTTCCGGATAATACAGTTATAGCATGAATAAAAGACAATTATCATGAACAAGGAAATATAATAATAATACTTTTATTATTGCCTCTAGGGCATATTTCCAACAGTCTCATCCAGTGTTGCCCTGAGAACTAGATATGTGCAGCTCCTATCGGGAAATGTCGGTGCATCGGCTGGCTTTGCTGGTCTTGTTTTACCATTGTCGAAATGTCTTGTAAACCGGGATTCCGAGTCTGATCGGGTCTTCCTGGGAGAAGGAATATCCTTCGTTGATCGCGAGAGCTTATCATGGGCTAAGTTGGGACACCCCTGCAGGGTATAATCTTTCGAAAGCCGTGCCTGTGGTTATAGGCAGATGGGAATTTTTTAATGTCCGGTTGTAGATAACTTGACACCAGATCCGAATTAAAACGCATCAACCGCGTGTGTAGCCGTGATGGTCTCTTTTCGGTGGAGTCCGGGAAGTGAACACGGTCTTTGGGTTATGTTTGACGTAAGTAGGAGTTCAGGATCACTTCTTGATCATTACTAGTTGACGACCATTCCATTTGCTCTCTTCTCGCTCTTATTTGCGTATGTTAGCCACCATATCATGCTTAGTCGCCGCTGCAGCCTCACCACTTTACCCCTTCCTTTCCCTTTAAGCTTTGCTAGTCTTGATATCCATGGTAATGGGATTGCTGAGTCCTCATGGCTCACAGATTACTACAACAACATTTGCAGGTACAGGTTTTGCGACGACCTTGACGCGAGAGCGATGCTTGCTTGCATTGAGTTCTTCTTCTGCTTCTTCGACGATCAGGGGATAGGTTCTAGGTCGGCAGCCTGGGCTAGCAGGGTGGATGCCGTTTGAGTTTCTATTTGTGTTTCATCTGTAGTCGGATGATGCTCTTATGTATTGTGATGTTGTATTCGTGTGGCATTGTATGTCTTTTGTATGTATCCCCATCTATTATGTAATGTTGATGTAATGATATCCACCTTGCAAAAGCGTTCCAATATGCGGGTCTATCCTTGGTGGGACCTTCGAGTTCCTTTTGGATAGGGTCGCATATTGGGCGTCACAAGTTGGTATCAGAGCCTCGACCGACCCTAGGAGCCCCCCTTGATTGATCGTGTAGTTTGGCCGTTGTTGAGTCTAGAAGAAAACTATTTTTCGGAGTCTAGTTATATAGGAGAGTAGGAATTCTTTTTACTCCTCAGCCCCTTCGTTGCTCTGGTAAGGAATCTTGACGTAGGTGTTTTGAATTACTTCTCTTCCCCTTCAAATTTTTCTTTAGGATCACGTAGTTGGTTTTCCGATCGTTGGTTCTCAGCTCTTTTCATCCGGTGCATTTCTCGTCAAGTTGACTCGACCCTCTTCATCTTTGAGTTCAATCCTCAGTTGTTTTCTTTCCCACCCGCCCTCCCTTTTTCTTCTTGGAACCGGAGTCCGTAATCGAGTATCCATCCTACTCGTGCGAAGTCTTTGCTCTCTCTCCTCGATGATTTCAACCGGTGTTTTCTCTTCATGATATTCGTTCGTTCTCCCTTCCAAGTTACCTTTGTTTTTCCCTCCCTCCCACCCTCTTATTCCTGGAGTCTGACTCTCTCTGGAGCATCAATTCCATTCGTGTGGAGTCTCTTCAGTCTTCCCACAATTGTTTCAATCGGTGAATTCTCGTCTCGGTGGACATTCTTCATCTCCTTTTCTTTCCGGTGGATTCAATTCTAATTTGCGGTAGTGATTATATTCCTTTCCTTCGCTCAAGTGTTCTCCCTGCTTGTTCGCCTCTCGCCAGTTCATCCTTCCGGAGTGTTCAAGTCATCTCAGCAGATTCGTCTGTGTTCCAATTAATTCGAGGTTGTCACCTCATTCAAATATTTCAATTGTTCCGGTGCTTCTTCTATCTTTTCAACAATCCTTTTCAATGGTGTATTATCTTCAGTGGGCCCTAACCCACAGGTCTTTTCCCAGGATCTTACCTGACTCTTCTAATTTTCCCGGTGTTATTCCCAAATCCTTTCCGAAGTCTGACGTAAGAATGAACTTCATCAGTCAGATGCCTTCTCCAAGATCGTTTTCAAATTCTTTTCATTGTTGGCTCAACCTCTTCGCTTTCCATTCTCCCGGTGTATCTTAGTAATTTTGGTGGTGTTTCTCATCGTCATTTGAAGACCAAAGAAGAGTTTTCCTCGAAATCTTGTCTGTTCTCTCGAAGTTTCATGGTTCTAGCTTCATGTTATGCTCGCAAATTATTCCATTCGTCAGATATTCTTTTCTTACCCATCCGGAGTATGTCAGGAGTTGTTTTTCCATTTCTTTTCACCGGAGGCCATCATTCCAGTTATTGTTCTCTATTTACCCCGGTGCTTCGTTCAAGTGTTCTTTAATCAGCTCGTTATCTTTTTATTCTTCTGCATCTAAATCCCCTCGAGCATATTTGTTCTTCTAATTCTTCCCGGTGATTCTTTCTCTTTCATCAGTCATTTTCATTTCTAACGGTGGTTCATTCAGATTCTTTTTCCTTTATCATCATATTAATTCATTCGTTCTTTTCAATCCTACCGGTGGTTAATGAAGACTTTCTGAAGTTTTGTGCTATCTTTTCTCAATCCCTTTTCAATAAGAATAAGTAGTATGCCAAATCCATTTGGGCATCAATTTAATTTGATGAAGGATAAGCATACAATAAATCTTATTCTTATTTCATCACAGTGATTAATCCCTTCCTTCCGAGTTTGTTCTTGATGAATAAATTCTAGTTCCAAGTGTTTTTCATCTTTTCTTTTCCGGAGTTCAATTTCCTCGGTCATTTCGTCGGATCCTCCATCGAAATCATCGCAAGGCCCATCTTATTCTTTCTTCCTTCATTTTATCTCGTCATCCTTTTGTAACTGGAGTTCTTCATGGTGGTTCTTCATGATTTAATTCATTTTTCAAGAGTTCATCAAGTGTCATTCCATCTCCTCAAGTACATGTTCTATTCTTTCCATGTTCAGCCGGAGTGTCGTCTAAATTCTTTCCTTCTTATTCCTTGTCTATCCCGTTCTAACCAGAGTGGTTTCATAGTCCATCTGATTCCGTGAGCTTTCGATTCTCGTCATTCTTGTCGTTCCTCTCTTTTTCTCGAGTGCTCTCGATTCTTTGCTTCTTCTCTTGAGCTCTTGTTTCACCTCTTCCCTTTTCTCTTCCGTCTCGGTCCTAAGATCTCGGGACGAGATCTCTTGTTAGTGGAGGAGTGTTGTAACGCCCCGGATTCGATGCGCCAGGTGTCTGCCAGTTATTCGCCGTCGTTGCCATGTCATTTGCTTGCATGTTTTATTCTGCCATGTCATCATGTGCATTTCATTTTGCATACGTGTTCGTCTCATGCATCCGAGCATTTTCCCCGTTGTCCGTTTTGCAATCCGGCACTCCTATGCCCTCCGGCGTTCCCCTTTTGTCTCCTGTTGTGAGCGGGTGTTAAACATTCTCGGAATGGCCCGAGGCTTGTCAAGTGGCCTTGGTATACCACCAGTAGACCGCCTGTCAAGTTTCGTGCCATTTGGAGGTCGTTTGGTACTCCAACGGTTAACCGGGTAACCGTAAAGCCCCTCTTTCTCTTTGCATCCTAACACCCTTCCAAAGTGGCCCAAAACCCACCTAAACTCCCCTCCATGCTCTCGGTCGTTCGATCACGATCGTGTGGGCGAAAACCGCACCTCATTTGTACTGTCCTAGCTCCCTCTACCTATAAATTAGTCCCCCCCCCCTCCGAAATTCGCGGATGAATCCCCCGAAACCCTAGCCTTCTTCTTCCTCCGCGCGCCGGACGCGTCCGCCCGGTGCCGGACACGTCCGCCGACCACGTCGCCCAGGCCAATCCGAGGCCGCCACGTCAGCTCCGCCGCCCCGCGCCCTCTCCCGCGCCGCCACGTGTCCCCCGGGCCGCCCCACTCCACCGCGCGCCACCGCGGGCTCGCCGAGCCCGGGGGCGGCCCGCGCGGCCCGCCCACCGCCGCCGCACGCCCGCGGACGCCGCCTGCCTCGAGCCCGCCCTCGCCGCCGCCGCCGGGCTCCGCCATCCACCTCCACCGCCCAAGGCTCCCCCGCCTCCGGTCGCCGCCGCCGGAGCTCCTCCGTGACCCCGACCTCGCCGACATCCGGCTCACTCGGCCCCACGCCGCTCCGCCCGTCCCGGCCGCCGCCTCCCCGGCCCCACGCCCGTGCCTCTCCTCCCCGCCGCCCCGGCCAGGGCGAGTGCCGCCCGCGCCTCCCCGGCCCCGCGCCGCCGGTGCCCGCCGCCGCCGCGTCCCGCGAGGTCGCCGCGACCTCGCCCCGTCGACCCCGCCTCCGCCACAGAGCCCTCCGGCCGGATCTGGTCGGAGAGGGCCGGATCCGTCCTTCCCCGGCCAACTCCGTCCTACTCCGGCGAGCCGCCGCCCCTTCTCCGACGAACCTCGCCATCCGTGCCCGATCTGGGTCTGCAAAGGTTGACCCCAATTTTTCCACCAAGTCCCGAATATTTTACATAATCATGCCATATTCATCGCATTGTATCTCTACATCCGTAGCTCCGTTCCGTGCGTGTAATATGTCAAATTGTTCGCCTCAACAAGTACATCGTTTCATTCCATTGCATCATATTCATTTGAGGTCATCTTGATGCCTGAATCATTGTTACAAGAGTGCTTCATGATGTTTTCTGCTGTCTGTTAACATAACTTACTCTTTTGTCATTTTTGCCATGATTGATGTGTGCATCCTATGAGGTTGATGTCTACATGTGTTTTGATCTATGCTATGTCTTCTTTACAGAGGTGCTAACCATGTATTTTTGTGATCAATGTGGTGACTAGCACAAGCATGCAAACTAGGCTTCGTGATATTGCTAATTTTGTCCCTGTTCTGCTGTTATTTTGATGTCATGTAAACATGATGCTACAGAGAGATCCATGCATATTTTGAGATACTTCAGTAAGGGTGTTTTGAACATATGGTTATTATCTATCCATTTATGCCCCTATTGGCAATTATGGAGTAGTCTAGCATGTCATTTTCGTGCTCTACTTTTGCTTCAATATGTTTCCTGGCAGATTGTTTACATGTTATTCAATTTTGCCAAGGTTGTTGTAGTTGATCCTTGCATGCTATGAACTTGTTCTTGCCTTGGTTTGTTTCATAAACATGTCTTCTTACTGTTGGTTGCCTTGCCATGCCGTGTATTGCTCTGTGGTGAGTGGTACAAGCTCACCAACATGCCTTCATATTTCTGTTTCTGCCATGTTTGAATCTGTTATATAACTTGCTATGTTTACGTGGGTGTCATCATATTTTCTGATCCTTTTTGGCTCATGGTCAGTAAAGGATTTTTGATCTATGCATTTAGTAGGTTCATGCCAAGCCTTGTTTGCCATGATAAGTTCCTGTAACATATTGTTTGATAGCTCTGAACATTGCAACCTGATGTTATTTTCTGCAAAGTCTGAACTCATATTATTTGCAATCTTGCCGTGTGTGTTTGAGCATGTTCTAGTGATTTCTGGAGATACCTCAGTGTTCATGTATTGTTATGCTCTAGCTATACTTAATGCCCATGCCTTTTGTTTTTACATTGAGATGCTGTAGCTTATTATTCTGATGCTTGCAATATGCCTAGTTGCTGTTTTAGACAGATTGTTGTTATGACTTGTATAGAGTGTATGTGTTGCCCCGTTGCTCCGTTTTGAGTGTGCTCTATATGAAACTTGCTTAATTTTGCATGTAGCTTCATATTATCTTGTTGCATCCATGTTTTGAGGTGTTTGCTTGATGTTTGGGTGCATTTTGCATCAATGCCATGTTTAACTTGTTTTGCTCATATCTTCTAGACCGTAGCTCCGAATTAAATGAACTTTATATGTAACTTGACTAGAATCTCATGTAGATCATCTTGGTGCATGTTAACTTGCTGTTTAACAACTTGAACATAAGGTTTATCCAGATCTGGACCAATTTCGAAATATGCATATGAGGACTTACCGGAATTGTTATATGTTGTTCTCGGCCTCATTTAAACTTGCTTTGATATGTTGCTCTTGTTTGCATCATCTCTTGCCATGAGTAGCTTCATGTAGCCTTGTCTTGCATCATACTTGTTTGTGCATCATGTCTTGTTCATGTGTGGTGTGTTTACCATGTTGTGTGTTTCTTCTCGATAGTTCCTGTTTCGTTGAGATCATGAGGATTCGTTCGTCTATGCTTGGTTCAGCTTCATCTGTTCATCTTCTTCATGGACTCGTTCTTCTTCCTTGCGGGATTTTAGGAAAGATGACCGCTACCCTGGATCTCACTACTATCATTGCTATGCTAGTTGCTTCGTTCTATTGCTATGCTGCGTTACCTATCTTTTGCTCATCAAGCCTCCCATATTGCCATGAACCTCTAACCTTTGACACCTTTCCTATGCAAACCGTTGTTTGGCTATGTTACCGCTTTTGCTCAGCCCCTCTTATAGCGTTGCTAGTTGCAGGTGAAGTTGAAGATTTCTCCATGGTGGACAGGATTTTGTTGGGATATCACAATATCTCTTATATTATTAATGCATCTATATACTTGGTAAAGGGTGGAAGACTTGGCCTTTTTCCTGGTGTTTTGTTCCACTCTTGTCGCCCTAGTTTCCGTCATACCGGTGTTATGTTCCCGGATTTTGCGTTCCTTACGCGGTCGGGTGATTTATGGGACCCCCTTGACAGTTCGCTTTGAATAAAACTCCTCCAGCAAGGCCCAACCTTGGTTTTACCATTTGCCTCACCACCACCTATACCCTTCCCTTGGGTCGGCCAACCCAAGGGTCATCTTTATTTTAGCCCCCCCCCCGGGCCAGTGCTTGTCTAAGTGTTGGTCCGAACTGAGCTGCCTGCGGGGCCACCTCGGGGCAACTTGAGGGTTGGTTTTACTCGTAGCTAGTCTCATCTGGTGTTGCCCTAAGAACGAGATATGTGCAGCTCCTATCGGGATTTGTCGGCGCATCGGGCGGCTTTGCTGGTCTTGTTTTACCATTGTCGAATTGTCTTGTAAACCGGGATTCCGAGTCTGATCGGGTCTTCCTGGGAGAAGGAATATCCTTCATTGATCGCGAGAGCTTATCATGGGCTAAGTTGGGACACCCCTGCAGGGTATAATCTTTCGAAAGCCGTGCCTGCGGTTATAGGCAGATGGGAATTTGTTAATGTCCGGTTGTAGATAACTTGACACCAGATCCGAATTAAAACGCATCAACCGCGTGTGTAGCCGTGATGGTCTCTTTTCGGCGGAGTCTGGGAAGTGAACACGGTCTTTGGGTTATGTTTGACGTAAGTAGGAGTTCAGGATCACTTCTTGATCATTACTAGTTGACGACCGTTCCATTTGCTCTCTTCTCGCTCTTATTTGCGTATGTTAGCCACCATATCATGCTTAGTCGCCGCTGCAGCCTCACCACTTTACCCCTTCCTTTCCCTTTAAGCTTTGCTAGTCTTGATACCCATGGTAATGGGATTGCTGAGTCCTCGTGGCTCACATATTACTACAACAACAGTTGCAGGTACAGGTTTTGTAACGATCTTGACGCAAGAGCGATGCTTGCTTGCATTGAGTTCTTCTTCTGCTTCTTCGATCAGGGGATAGGTTCCAGGTCGGCAGCCTGGGCTAGCAGGGTGGATGCCGTTTGAGTTTCTGTTTGTGTTTCATCTGTAGTCGGATGATGCTCTTATGTATTGTGATGTTGTATTCGTGTGGCATTGTATGCCTTTTGTATGTATCCCCATCTATTATGTAATGTTGATGTAATGATATCCACCTTGCAAAAGCGTTCCAATATGCGGGTCTATCCTTGGTGGGACCTTCGAGTTCCTTTTGGATAGGGTCGCATATTGGGCGTGACAACTCCATACGAATGAAAAAATTGATGCTCGAAAAAGACTCCGGTTCCGGGAAGAAGAGAGTGGGAGGGAGGGAAAACAAAGGCAACCTGGAAGGGAAAAAAACCTATGAATACCTTGAAGAGAAAACACTAGTTGAAATCATTGAGGAAAGAAAGCAAAGACTTCGCACGAGTAGGATGGATACTCGCTTACGAACTTCGGCTCCGAGAAGAAAAGGGTGGGTGGGTGGGAAAAAGAAAACAACTGAGGATTGAACTTGGCAAAGATGAAGAGGCTCGAGTCAACTTGATGAGAAATGCACCGGATAAAAGGAGCTGAGAACCAACGATCGAAAAACCAACTGCGTGATCCTAAAGAAAAATTTGAAGGGGAAGAGGATTAATTCAAAACACCTACGTCAAGATTCCTCACCAGAGCGACGAAGGGGCTAAGGATTAAAAAGAATTCCTACTCTCGATATAACTAGACTCAGAAATAGTTTTCTTCTAGACTCAACAACGGCAAAACTACACGATCAATCAAGGGGGCTCCTATGGTCGGTCGAGGCTCTGATACCAACTTGTCACGCCCAATATGCGATACTATCCTAAAGAGACTCGAAGGTTCCACCAAGGATAGAACCACATATTGAAACGCTTTTGCAAGGTGGATATCATTACATCAACATTACATAATAGATGGGGATACATACAAGAGGCATACAATGCCACACGAATACAACAATACATCATACACAAGATCAACATCCGACAATGGATGAAACACAAACAGGAACTCAAACGACATCCACCCTGCTAGCCCAGGCTGCCAACCTGGAACCTATCCCCTGATCGAAGAAGAAGCAGAAGAAGAACTCCAAAACAATTAAACATCGCTCTCGCGTAATGATCATCGCATAACATGTACCTGCAACTGTTGTTGTAGTAATTTGTGAGCCACGAGGACTCAGCAATCCCATTACCATGGGTATCAAGACTAGCAAAGCTTAATGGGTAAGGAAGGGGTAAAGTGGTGAGATTGCAGCAGCGACTAAGCATATATGGTGGCTAACATACGCAAATAAGAGCGAGAAGAGAGCAAACGGAACGATCGTGAAGCTAGCAATGATCAAGAGGTGATCCTGAACTCCTACTTACGTCAAACATAACCCAAAACCGTGTTCACTTCCCGGACTCCGCCGAAAAGAGACCATCACGGCTATACACACGGTTGATGCGTTTTAATTCGGATCTGGTGTCAAGTTATCTACAACCGGACAGTAACAAATTCCCATCTGCCACATAACCGTGGGCACGGCTTTCGAAAGATAATACCCTGCAGGGGTGTCCCAACTTAGCCCATGATAAGCTCTCGCAATCAATGAAGGATATACCTTCTCCCAGGAAGACCCGATCAGTCTCGGAATCCCGGTTTACAAGACATTTCAACAATGGTAAAACAAGACCAGCAAAGCCGCCCGGATGTGCTGACAAATCCCGATAGGAGCTACACATATCTCGTTCTCAAGGCACACCGGATGAGCCAGACGTCGGGTTGGCATAGACCCTGGTTGCCCAGGGGGCGCCGGATATCGCTCGGGTTGGACCAACACTCGAAGGAGCACTGGCCCGGGGGGTAAAATAAAGATGACCCTCGGGCTCCGGAAACCCAAGGGAAAAAGGGCTAGGTGAGGCAAATGGTAAAACCAAGGTTGGGCCTTGCTGGAGGAGTTTTATTCAAAGCGAACTGTCAAGAGGGTCCCATAAATCACCCAACCGCGTAAGGAACGCAAAATCCGGGAACATAACACCGGTATGACGGAAACTAGGGCGGCAAGGGTGGAACAAAACACCAGGCATAAGGCCGAGTCTTCCACCCTTTACCAAGTATATAGATGCATTAATTAAATAAGAGATATTGTGATATCCCAACATAATCCTGTCCATCATGGAGCAATCTTCAACTTCACCTGCAACTAACAACGCTATAAGAGGGGCTGAGCAAAGCGGTAACATAGCCAAGCAACGGTTCGCTAGGAAGGGTGAAAAAGGTTAGAGGCTGACATGGCAAATTGGGAGGCTTGAAGAGCAAAAGATAGGTAGCGCAGCAAAGCGATAGAACGAAGCAACTAGCATAGCGACGATAGTAGTGAGATCCAGGGTAGCGGTCATCTTGCCTGAAATCCCGCAAGGAAGAAGAACGAATCCATGAAGAAGATGAAGCCACGAAGACCAAGCGTAGATGAACGAATCCTCACGATCGCAACGAAACGGGAACTATCGAGAAGAAGCACACAACATGGTAAACACACCACACATAGACAAGACATGATGCACAACCAAGCATGACGCATGACAAAGCTAGATGAGGCTACTCATGGCAATGATGCAAACAAGAACAACACATCAAGGCAAGTTTAAATGAGGCCGGAAACAACATATAACAAATCCGGTAAGTCCTCATATGCAAGTTTCAAAATTGGTCCAGAACTGAATAAACCTTATGTTCAAGTTGTTAAACGGCAAGTTAAGATGCACCAATATGATCTACATGAAATTCTAGTCAAGTTACATATAAAGTTCATTTAGTTCGGAGCTACGGTCTAGAAGATATGAGCAAAAACAAGTTAAACATGGCATTGATGCAAAATGCATACAAACATCAAGCAAACACCTCAAAACAAGGATGCAACATGATAATATGAAACTACATGCAAAATCAAGCAAGTTTCATATAGAGCACACTCAAAATGGAGCAACGGTTCAACACATACTCTATACAAGTTTAAAGGACAAGTTGTCCAAAACAGCAACTAGGCACCTAGCAAGCATCAAAACAATATGCTACAGCACCTCAACATAAGAACAAAAGGCATGGGCATGATGTGCAGGTAAAGCATGACAAAATATGAACACTGAGCTATCTCCAAAAATCACTCAAACAGGCTCAAAAGGACATGGCAAATTGCAAATAATAACAGTTTCAGGCTTAGCAGAAATAACATCAGGTTGCAATATTTAGAGCTATCAAACAACATGTTACAGGAAGCTATCATGGCAAACAAAGGCATGGCATTAATCTACTAATAGCATAGAACAAATGTCCCTTACTGACCAAGAGCCAAAAGGGCACAGAAAATATGATGGCACCCATGTAAACATAGAAAGTTATATAACAGATTCATACATGGCAGGAACAACAATAAGTAGGCATGTTGGTGAGCTTGAACCACCCACCACAGAGCAATACATGGCATGGTAAGGCAACCAACAGTAAGAATAAATGTCTATGAAGCTAAGCATGTCAAGAGCAAGTTCATAGGGGGCAAATTTGACAAATTTGACCTATAGACGAAATTAAATCACAGAATGAACTGTCCGTGAAATTATTTCACGCGGTTGACCCGTGGCGCCTAGCTCTCAGGCGCTGCACTAGTGCAACGCCCGGGAGCTAGGCGCTGCACTAGTGCAACGCCTAGGAGCTAGGCGCTACACTGTATATTGTGGCGCCTAGCTCTCAGGCGCTGCACACCACTTAGTAATTTTCTGATCACACGTGTGCGATGCTGGCCGTGTAGCGCCTATCTCTGAGGCGTTACACAGTGTACTGTGGCGCCTTCGTGGCGGGCGTCACACAAAAAGGTCAGCCGCGTGAAATAGTTTCACGGATAGTTCATTCTGTGATTTGATTTTGTCTATAGGTCAAATTTGTCAAATTTGCCTTCATAGGGTGCAAGGATCACTAGCAAAACACATGGCAAAACTGAACTTAAAGTTAATCAGGCTGACAGCAACATTATTTAGCAAGTTTGGAGCAAGATAATAACATGTTACAGCAGGCTACAAATGCAACCGGTGACATGAATGGATATAGCATGACATGTATAACAAAACATCCTTAGTGAACATCTCCATATTATGCATAGAATGACTTGTAGCAGCAGGTTTACATAGCAACAAAATATAACAGAATCAGCCTAGCAAAACAGCAACAACAAGTACCCTACTTAACAAGCTTGATGCACTCAGTACAAGACTCACAAAAATACATGGATGGTACCCCTGTAAAGATGGCATATCATAGATCAAAAATCATGTAGAGCTCATGCTCATAGGATGCACACATCAAACATGGCAAAAATGACAAATGAGCAAGTTATGACAGTTTCAGCAGATTAACATCATATAGCACTCTTGCAACGATGATTCAGGCATCAATATGGACTCAAATGAACATGATGCAATGGAATGAAATGAAGTACTCATCGAGGCGAACAATTGGACATATTACACGCACAAAACGGAGCAGTATGCATGGAGTTACGACAGCTCAAAGTAGGCACCAGAATATGACAGAAAAGGGGACTTGGTGGAATTTCACCTCCGCGAGAAGTCAACGTGGGACGGGCTTGACCCGGGACGGAGGGATCCGGGCGCGGGGACAACATTTGGTTGGACTCCCGGTGGATCTGGTCCACTCGGACCGGATCTGGCTCCGGCGACACCTGCGAAGCTCCAGCGAGCTTGAGCTCCGGCGTCCATGGCGGAGAGAGAGAGAGAGAGAGAGAGAGAGAGAGAGAGAGCGGTTAGAGAGAGAGAGACCGGGTGAGGCAGGGGAGAAGAAGGGCGGTGAGGTCAGGCGGCTCACCGGAGGCGCGGGAGGCGGGGTCCGGCCGACGGTGGCGAGGTGGAGGCGAGGCGGCGGGGTCCGGCGAGGTCGGACGCGGGCGGCGGAGACGCGCTCCGGCGAAGTCCGGTGGCCGCGGCGCGGCCGGATGGCGGCGGCGGCGAGAGACGCGCGCGCGGGCGGCGGGAGCTCGGGCGGCTCGGGCCAGCCGGCGGGGGGGCGAGGCGGCGGCGCAGTCCCGCGGCGGAGCGGCGCCCGGCGGCGACGGCGGCACGCTCTCGGCGACGGCGAGCGGGAGCCGAGGGCGCCGGTCGCACGGGCTCGGGGGCGGGCCCCGATGGGCTTCGCGGGCCGGCCTCGGGCTCGGGCGGGCTGCAGCGGCTGGAGGGGCGCGGGCCGATGGTGGCGTGACATGTGGCGGCGGAGGATTGGGCGGGCAGCGGCGGCTGGACGTGTCCGGCGGCGGGAGGTGAGGGGAGCTAGGGTTTTGGACCCGGATTTGGAGGGCTGCACGAATTTATAGGTGAAGGGAGCTAGGAGACTCCAAATGGAGCATGGTTTTCGCCCACACGATCGTGATCGAACGACCGAGAGCATGGAGGGGGTTTGGATGGGTTAGTGGGCTGATTTGGAGGGGTGTTGGGCTGCAACACAAAGAGGCCTTTACGGTTCCCCGGTTAACCGTTGGAGTATCAAACGACCTCCACATGGCACGAAACTTGACAGGCGGTCTACCGGTGGTGTACCAAGGCCGCTTGGCAAGACTCGGTCCATTCCGAGAACGTTTAACACCCGCTCACAACAAGAGACAAAAAGGGGGCGTCGGAGGACATAGGAGTGCCGGATTGCAAAACGGACAACGGGGAAAATGCTCGGGTGCATGAGACGAACATGTATGCAAAATGAGATGCACATGATGACATGATGAAATGCAACATGCAAGCAAATGACATGGCAACGACGGCGAATAACTGGTAGACACCTGGCGCATCGAATCTGGGGCGTTACAGCGGTTCAGCAGCACTGGTCCTCGACCCAATCATTGAATGGATTCCACCTCACGCAAGTCCT
>NC_057810.1:433716073-433734676 GCF_018294505.1 Triticum aestivum | reverse complement strand
TTCTTCTTCTCATTGTCCCACTGAGGACACTCAGAGATGTAGTGACCAGGTTTCTTGCACTTGTGGCATGTTCTCTTCTTGTGGTCATGAGTGGAAGCTTCATCATTTCTTGTGCTGGATCTTGAAGACTTTCTGAAGCCTTTCTTATTGGTGAATTTTTGGAACTTCTTCACAAGCATAGCAAGCTCCTTTCCAATGTCTTCGGGATCCCTAGAACTGCACTCAGATTCTTCTTCAGATGAGGAAACAACCTTTGCCTTCAAGGCGCGAGTACGTCCATAGTTAGGACCAAAGATATCTCTTTTCTCAGATAACTGGAACTCATGTGAGTTGAGCCTCTCGAGTATGTCAGACGGATTGAGAGTCTTGAAGTCAGGGTGTTCTTGTATCATCAGGGCTAGGGTGTCAAACGAGCTGTCAAGTGATCTCAGGAGTGTCTTGACGATTTCATGCTTGGTGATCTCAGTGCCGCCGAGAGCATGAAGGTCATTTGTGATATCAGTGAGGCGATCAAAGGTGAGCTGGACATTCTCAATGTCATTTCTCTTGAAGCGGTTGTGAAGGACAATACTGGGTCCTTGGAGACGCCTTCGTTGACCTTGGAGAGCTAGTCCTAGACTAGCTTCGATGTTTCCAGAGCACTCACACAGCCATACTGTCCTTTGGTTAGATGACCACAGATGATGTTCTTGGCAGTAGAATCCAGTTGAACGAACTTCTTGACATCAGTAGGGGTGACACCTTCACCAGTCTTGGGAACGCTGTTCTTGACGACATACCATAGATCGACATCAATGGCTTCAAGATGCATGCGCATCTTATTCTTCCAGTAGGGGTAATCAGTGGCATCAAAGACAGGGCATGCAATGGAGACTTTGATTATCCCTGCAGTTGACATAGCTAAAACTCCAGGTGGTTAAACCGAATCACACAGAACAAGGGAGTACCTTGCTCTGATACCAATTGAAAGTGCTAGTTATCGACTAGAGGGGGGTGAATAGGCAATTTTTATGGAAGTCTTCAAAACATCGGAGCAATAGAAATGAACCTATTGACATGCAGCGGAAGGTAGACTACACTAGGCAAGCCATAGTCAAGTATTCAATAAAGTGAAAGCACAAAGACTAATAGCAGCTAGGTAGTATGGATTAGGATGGAAGATAGTATGAAGCCAAACAACAATAGTCGTCACACAGTGACGTCAAACAGATAATGCAAGCAGACAATGACTTCACGAAGACAAACTGAAATAAGTGAAGGAAGAGATAGAACCAGTTGCTTGGTGAAGACAAAGGATTTGTTGGACCAGTTCCAGTTGCTGTGACAACTGTACGTCTGGTTAGGGAGGCTGAGATTCAACTCAGAAGAACGCGTCTTCACCTTATTCCCCTTGAGCTAAGGACACTTAGTTCTCTCGCAATCACTCTGGTAAGTCTTCATGGTAGACTTCCGAACCTTCACAAACTTCGTTCACCGGCAATCCACGATGACTATTGGATGCTCAGAACACGACACCTAACCGGCTGGAGGATTCACAGTCGTCAAGTGTAAGAATTCTTCAGATCACGTAGACAGAAAGACTTCAGTGATGCAAAACACTCTTTGGGCTCTGGGTGTTTTGGGCTTTGTCCTCGCAAGGATCTCTCTCTCAAACACTTCGGAGGTGGGTTGCTCTCAAATGACAAAAGCCATGCACTAACTCTGAGCAGCCACCAATTTATGGTGTAGGGGGTGGGCTATTTATAGCCACTAGGAAACCCGACCTGATTTGTTCGAAATGACCCTGGGTCACTAAGGAACTGGCACGTGTTCCAACAGTCAGATTTCAAACACACGCGGAAGCTTAACTTGGGCTACAAGTAAAGCTGACTCATCCAGCTCTGGATAAGATTTTCTCTCATTGTATTCGCTCGAAGACTTATGATTTGGTTGAGCATCACTTCAGTCACTCTGACTTTGTTCACTTGGACCCCACTTAACAGTACGGTGGTTCCTATGACTCAACAAAGAAGAAAAGGAAACCATGAAACAACTATGTCTTTGCACTCCATAGTCTTCACATGAATGTCTTCTCGAGTCATAATCTTCGTTGTGAATATCTTCACATACCACCATTGTCTTCAATGTCTTCACACATTTTTAGGGGTCATCTAGGCATGATCATAGTAATTGATAGAAAAGTGCATAGTTATGAGAATATCTAGGCATGATCATGTATATAGGCATCACGTCCGTGACAAGTAGACCGAAATGATTTTGCATCTACTACTATTACTCCACACATCGACCGCAATCCAACATGCATCTAGAGTATTAAGTTCATAAGAACAGAGTAACACATTAGGCAAGATGACATGATGTAGAGGGATAAACTCAAGCAATATGATATAAACCCCATCTTTTTATCCTCGATGGCAACAATACAATACATGCCTTGCTTCCCCTGCTGTGACTGGGAAAGGACACCGCAAGGTTGAACCCAAAGCTAAGCATTCCTCCCATTGCAAGAAAGACTAATCTAGTAGGCCAAACTAAGCCGATAATTCGAATAGACTTGCAAAGATATTAAATCATGCATATAAGAATTCAGAGAAGAATCAAATATTGTTCATAGACAATCTTGATCATAAACCAACAATTCATCGGATCTCGACAAACACACCGCAAAAAGAGTTACATCGAATGGATCTCCAAGCGAATCGAGGAGAACTTTGTATTGAGATCCAAAGAGACAGAAGAAGCCATCTAGCTAATCACTATGCTCCCGAAGGTCTGTGGTAAACTACTCACACATCATCGGAGAGGCCATGGTGTTGATGTAGAGGCCCTCCGTGATCAATTTCCCCATCGGCGGAGCGTCGGAAAAGGCCCCAAGATGGGATCTCACGGGTACAGAAGGTTGCGGGGGTGGAAAAAGTGTTTCGTGGCTCCCCTGGATGTTTTCAGGGTATAAGAGTATATATAGGCAAAGGAAGTAGGTCGGTCGAGCTACGAGGGGCCCACAAGGGTGGGGGGTGCGCCCTCCTACCTCATGGCCGCCTCATGGCTTCCTTGACGTCCACTCCAAGTCTCCAGGATTGCGTTTGTTCCAAAAACGATCATCGCGAAGGTTTCATTCCGTTTGGATTCTGTTTGATATTCCTTTTCTGTGAAACACTGAAATAGGCAAAAAAACAGCAATTTGCACTGGGCCTTCGGTTAATAGGTTAGTCCCAAAAATAATATAAAAGGTATATTAAAGCCCAGTAAACATCCAAAACAGATAACATAATAGCATGGAACAATAAAAAATTATAGATACGTTGGAGACGTATCAAGCATCCCCAAGCTTAATTCCTGCTCGTCCTCGAGTAGGTAAATGATAAAAACATAATTTGTGATGTGGAATGCTACCTAACATTATTTTCAATGAAATTCTCTTTATTGTGGCATGAATGTTCATATCCAAAAGATTCAAGATAAAAGTTTAATATTGACATAAAAATAATAATACTTCAAGCATACTAACCAAGCAATTATGTCTTATCAAAATAACATAGCCAAAGAAAGCTTATCCCTACAAATCATATAGTTTGGCCATGCTTCATTTTCGTCACACAAAATGCTCCCATCATGCATAACCCCAATGACAAGCCGAGCAATTGGTTCATACTTGTTAACGCACTTCAGCTTTTTCAACCCTTATGCAATACATGAGCGCAAGCCATGGATATAGCACTATAGGTGGAATAGCATATGATGATGGGGGTTATGTGAGAAGACAAAAAAAGGAGAAAGTCTCACATTGACGCGGGTAATCAATGGGCTATGGAGATGCCCATCAATTGATGTCAATGCAAGGAGTAGGGATTGCCATGCAACGGATGCACTAGAGCCATAAGTGTATGAAAGCTCATCAAAAGGAACTAAGTGGGTGTGCATCCAACTTGCTTGCTCACGAAGACCTAGGGCATTTTGAGGAAGCCCATCATTGGAATATATAAGCCAAATTCTATAATGAAAAATTCCCACCAGTATATGAAAGTGACAAAATAAGAAACTCTCTATCATGAAGATCATGGTGCTATTTTGAAGCACAAGTGTGGAAAAAGGATAGTAACATTGTCCCTTCTCTCTTTTTCTCTCATTTTTTTTCTTTTTTTTGTTTGCTCTTCTTTGGCCTCTCTTTTTTATTTGGGCTTCTTTGGCCTCTTTTTTTCATTTTTTTATTTCAAGTCTCCATCATTCTTTCCTCACATGGGACAATGTTCTAATAATGATGATCATCACACTTTTATTTACTCACAACTCAATATTACAACTCGATACTAGAACAAAAATATGACTCTATGTGAATGCCTCCGGCGGTGTACCGGGATATGCGATGAATCAAAAGCGACATGTATGAAAGAATTATGAAAGTGGATTTGCCACAAATACGATGTCAACTACATGTTTATGCAAAGCAATATAACAATGATGGAGCGTGTCATAATAAACGAAACGGTGGAAAGTTGCATGGCAATATATCTCGGAATGGCTATGGAAATGCCATAATAGGTAGGTATGGTGGTTGTTTTGAGGAAGATATAAGGAGGCTTATGTGTGATAGAGCATATCGTATCACGGGGTTTGGATGCACCGGCGAAGTTTGCACCAACTCTCGAGGTGAGAAAGGGCAATACACGGTACCGTAGAGGCTAGCAAATTGCGGAAAGGTAAGAGTGTGTATAATCCATGGACTCACATTAGTCATAAAGAACTGATATAATTATTGAAAATTTTATTAGCCCTTGAAGAAAAGTACTACTATGCATGCCCCTAGAGGGATAGATTGGTAGGAAAAGACCATCACTCGTCTCCGACCGCCACTCATAAGGAAAGCACTCAAAGAACAACCCATGCTTCAAATTTGTCACAGAACGTTTACCATACGTGCATGCTACAGGACTTGCCAACTTTAACACAAGTATTTCTCAATTTCACAATTACCCAACTAGCATGACTCTAACATTACCACCTTTATATCTCAAAACCATTATCAAGCATCAAATTTATCATAGTGTTTAATGCACCTTATATGAAAGTTTTTATTATACCTATCTTGGATGCCTATCATATTAGGACTAATTTTATAGCCAAAGAAAATTACCATGTTGTTCTAAAAGACTCTCAAAATAATATAATTAAAGCATGAGAGATCAATAATTTCTACAAAATAAAACCACCACCGTGCTCTAAAAAGGTATAAGTGAAGCACTAGAGCAAAATTATCTAGCTCAAAAGATATAAGTGAAGCACATAGATTATTCTAATAAATTCCGATTCATGTGTGTCTCTCCCAAAAGGTGTGTACAGAAAGGATGATTGTGGTAAAGTAAAAAGCAAAGACTCAAATAATACAAGACACTCCAAGCAAAACACATATCATGTGGTGAATAAAAATATAGCATCGAGTAAAGTTACCGATAGACGAAGACGAAAGAGGGGATGCCTTCCGGGGCACCCCCAAGCTTAGGCTTTTGGTTGTCCTTGAATTTTACTTTGGGGTGCCTTGGGAATCCCCAAGCTTAGGCTCTTGCCACTCCTTGTTCCAAAATCCATCAAATCTTTACCCAAAAACTTGAAAACTTCACAACACAAACTCAACAGAAAATCTCATGAGCATCGTTAGCGAAATAAAACAAACCACCACTTCAAGGTACTGTAATGAACTCATTCTTTATTTATATTTGTGTTAAACCTACTGCATTCCAACTTCTCTATGGTTCATACCCCCCGATACTAGCCATAGATTCATCAAAATAAGCAAACAACACACGAAAAACAGAATCTGTCAAAAACAGAACAGACTGTAGTAATCTGTATCAAACGCAAACTTATGTAACTGATACAAATCTGAAAAAAGAGGAAGACCTAGATAATTTTATTATTGATCTACTGCAATTGGAATCAATATTTTATCACTTTCTGGTGATATCTGACAATTGTTTCCGTGAGTAGAAAGTTTCTGACTTTTTCAGCAAGATCAAATAATTATCACCCAAGAAGATTCTATAGGTTTCACTTGGCACAAACACTAATTGAAACATAAAAACACATCTAACCAGAGGCTAGATGAAATATTTGTTACTAAACAGGAACAAAAAGCAAGGAACAAAAATAAAATTGGGCTGCCTCCCCACAAGCGCTATCGTTTAACGCCCCTAGCTAGGCATAAAAACAAGAATAGATCTAGGTATTGCCATCTTTGGTTGGTAATTCTTCAATTGAACACTTATAACCCTTAGGAGTTTCCTTATTTTAATTAATGATCAAACTCCTAGGCAAGAAATCCAAAAATTCATTTGTAGCGAAAGGTTCCTTAATGATAGCGAAAAAGTTGGGGTGAACACTTGTTGATTTGAGATCCGCAGTTTCCTTAGTAGAAGATTCACCCTTATTTTAGGAACATACATAAATTTGGCAACTTTGGTGGTAGGAGGATTTGAAGTATTTCTCATGGTAGAAAAGGCAGACCCTAAGTTGGTGATAATATCCTCAAGCTTATCAATTCTAGTGGAATCTTCATCTATTTTTTCATTAACTATGGGTTCTTTTTCTTTAAAAAAATCAGAGTAACTCCTACCGTAGATCCATATTGGGTAATTTGGTTATGAATCTTTTTATCCAAATTCTCAATCAACTCTACAATGGCAACTTTATTTTCAATAATTTCAAGCCTTTGCATCACGTGTTCCAAGGTTAAAATAGTTCCATTAACCAAAAGAGGTGGTGGGCCAAAGAAATCTAACATAGCATTATAAGAATCAAAAGTATGTCTACCCAAGAAATTCCCTCTGGTAATGGTATCAAGAATATATCTATTCCAAGGAGTGATGCCTACATAAAAATTGCGAAGAAGAACGGAAGTGGATTGCTTCCTATTAGATCTATTTTAAGCATTGCAAATTCTATGCCAGTCATCTTTTAGATTTTCTCCCTCCCTTTGTTTAAAATTAAGAACTTCATGATCGGGAGTACTAACAATGATAGAAGGACTAGCCATAACAGAAAAATAAATGATTTAACACATGGACATACAAGAAGAAAGCAAAAAGAGACGAACAAAAAAAGGCGAATAAAACGACAAGGGTGAAGTGGGGGAGAGGAAAATGAGAGGCAAATGGCAAATAATGTAATGCAAGGGATAAGAGTCTGTGATGGGTACTTGGTATGTCTTGACTTGTGCGTAGATCTCCCTGGCAACGGCGCCAGAAATCCTTCTGGCTACCCCTTGAGCATGCGTTGGTTTTCCCTTGAAGAGGAGAGGGTGATGCAGCAAAGTAGCGTAAGTATTTCCCTCAGTTTTTGAGAACCAAGGTATCAATCCAGTAGGAGAATACACGCAAATCCCTAATACCTGCACAAACAAAAAAGAACCTTGCAACCAACACGATAAAGGGTTGTCAATCCATTCACGGCCACTTGCAAAAGTGATATCTGATAAAGATAATAAGACAAATATTTTTGGTATTGTTGTATAGATCGAAACGTAAAGATTGCAAAATAAACGGCGATAGAAATAGCACGTTGGCGGGAGATTAATATGATGGAAAATAGATCCGGGGGCCATAGGTTTCACTAGTGGCTTCTCTCAAGATAGATTATTTTACGGTGGGTGAACAAATTATTGTCGAGCAATTGATAGAAAAGCACATAGTTATGAGAATATCTAGGCATGATCATGTATATAGGCATCACGTCCATGACAAGTAGGCCGAAACGATTCGGCATCTACTACTATTAGTCCACACATCGACCACTATCCAGCATGCGTCTAGAGTATTAAGTTCATAAGAACAGAG
Source organism: Triticum aestivum (assembly GCF_018294505.1). NCBI lineage: Eukaryota > Viridiplantae > Streptophyta > Magnoliopsida > Poales > Poaceae > Triticum > Triticum aestivum. The sequence goes on along the minus strand of NC_057810.1, from coordinate 433,726,850 downwards.
TAACACATTAGGCAAGATGACATGATGTAGAGGGATAAACTCAAGCAATATGATATCCTCGATGGCAACAATACAATTCATCGGAGAATTCAGAGAAGAATCAAATATTGTTCATAGATAATCTTGATCATAAACCCACAATTCATCGGATCTTGACAAACACACCGCAAAAAGAGTTACATCAAATAGATCTCCAAGAGAATCGAGGAGAACTTTCTATTGAGATCCAAAGAGAGAGAAGAAGCCATCTAGCTAATAACTATGGACCCGAAGGTCTGTGGTAAACTACTCACACATCATCGGAGAGGCCATGGCATTGATGTAGAGTCCCTCCATGATCAATTCCCCCTCCGGCGGAGCACCGGAAAAGGCCCCAAGATGGGATCTCACGGGTACAGAAGGTTGCGGCGGTGGAAAAAGTGTTTCGTGGCTCCCCTGGATGTTTTCAGGGCATAATAGTATATATAGGCGAAGGAAGTAGGTCGGTGGATCTACAAGGGGCCCATGAGGGTGGGGGCGCGCCTACCCCCCTGGGCACGCCCTCCTACCTCGTGGCCGCCTCGTGGCTTCCTTGACGTCACTCCAAGTCTCCAGGATTGCGTTTGTTCCAAAAACGATCCTCACGAAGGTTTCATTCCGTTTGATATTCCTTTTCTATGAAACACTGAAATAGGCAAAAAAACAACAATTTGCACTGGTCCTTCGGTTAATAGGTTAGTCCCAAAAATAATATAAAAAGGTATATTAAAGCCCATTAAACATCCAAAACAGATAATATAATAGCATGGAACAATCAAAAATTATAGATACGTTGGAGACGTATCCGTGATCACTCCAATCACAAGATCAGTTGACTAGAAGCTAGACCCATGGAGGCGATGAGCGTGAGCATCAGTCAGTTATGCCAGATGGTCATGACACCGGCCTGCGGCTCAACACCGAGGAATGTCTCAAGGTTGTGGTTGAGGCCGCCAGGGTGAGGGGCTGCTTGGACGACAACTTCGTCTCCTTGTTCGACCAGGTCCTTGTCGGCTTCCTCAATAAGTTCATAATCGTCAAGAAGCTCGCGGACGACCTTGACGTACGCCTCCAGCCCACGCGCCCAGGCTCTGTGATGCCCGCCAGCCTCAGCGGCCTCTATGGTGCAACCTCTTCGATGCACTGGTGGCCCTGCGACTGCCCGCCGTCACACCTAAGAATGTCCAGCTCGAGGTCATGCTCGCCACGCAGCGCCTGGTGCAGCAAGACACCATCGACATAATCACCCACGTCTACACGCAAATTGTCCACAAGGACTACTACGTGCCAGAGGAGGACGATAGGTCGCTGGCCTTCTTGGACCGCAGGGAAACCTTGGACGACATTTTTCAAAAGCACGTTGAGCTCGCCGCCAACGCAATGCTCCTCACACGTCGGTTGCATTACAAAAAAAAGACACATCCGTGACATTTTGGGCCAAACGAATTTTTTTTCTGTCATACAGATGACACTTCTATGACGATAATTGTGAAGAAACCCGGTATCGTCATAGATGTGGTGGGCTCCTACTTCTATGACAAAAAATCATGACAGAAAATGGGCTTTTCGTCCTGGGCGGGCCGGAGACTCAGCTGCATGACATTCTTTGGGCCGTCCATGACAGAAAAAACCATGGTAGAAGCGAGGGCGAGGAAAATTTCGGGGAGTTCCCAGTTATGGTGGGAGGTCGGGGGCCGAGCGATGTGCATTTCTCTCGTACACGTACGCGCGTGTGTGCGAGGCGTTGGCTCTAACTGAACCCGAGTGAGGCGTTGGGCTCTAACTGAACCCGAGCGATTGCACTGCAGGCTACGCGTTACTGAACCCAAGCAATCCATCGATGGCTGTTGAGGGAGTTCCGGACTAGGGGGTGTCCGGATAGCCGAACTATCATCATCGGCCGGACTCCAAGACTATGAAGATACAAGATTGAAGACTTCGTCCCGTGTCCGTATGGGACTTTCCTTGGCGTGGAAGGCAAGCTTGGCGATACGGATATGTAGATCTCCTACCTTTGTAACCGGCTCTGTGTAACCCTAGCCCTCTCCGGTGTCTATATAAATCGGATGGCTTTAGTCCATAGGACGAACAACAATCATACCATAGGCTAGCTTCTAGGGTTTAGCCTCCTTGATCTCGTGGCAGATCTACTCTTGTAACCCACATCATCAATATTAATCAAGCAGGACATAGGGTTTTACCTCCATCAAGAGGGCCCGAACCTGGGTAAAAACATCGTGTCCCTCATCTCCTGTTACCATCCGCCTAGACGCACAGTTCGGGACCCCCTACCCGAGATCCGCCGGTTTTGACACCGACATTGGTGCTTTCATTGAGAGTTCCTCTGTGTCGTCACCGATAGGCTCGATGTCTTCTTCGATCATCAACGACGGTGCAGTCCAGGGTGAGACCTTCCTCCCCGGATAGATCTTCGTATTCGGCGGCTTCGCACTGCGGGCCAATTCGCTTGGCCAGCTGGAGCAGATCGAAGGCTACGCCCCTGGCCGTCAGGTCAGATTTGGAAGTTTGAACTTCACGGCTGACATCCGCGGGGACTTGATCCTCGACGGATTCGAGCCACAGCCAAGCGTGCCGTACTGTCACGATGGGCATGATTTAGCTCTGCAGCCGGACAGTACCCTGGAGGCCGCACTCGAACCTGCTCCGATCTTCGACTCGGAGCCGGCTGCGCAGACCAAGGATGGATGGCTAGACACCACCTCGGGGGCTGCAACCTCTACGGCGATAGAGCCGAACACCGATCTTGTCCCCCATGAAGCTCGTGACTCCGAGGTGCCGGACTCCGGTCCTCCCGCGCCCCCTCCAGTCGAATCCGATTGGGCGCCGATCATGGAGTTCACCGCGGCGGACATCTTTCAACACTCACCTTTTGGCGACATCTTGAGTTCGCTAAGGTACCTCTCGTTATCCGGAGAGGCCTGGCCGGACTGCGGCCAGGACGGTTGGGATGCGGACGACGAAGAAATTCAAAGCCCACCCACCACCTAGTTGGTAGCCACTGTCGACGATCTAACCGACATGCTAGATTACGACTCTGAGGACATCGACGGTATGGACGATGATGCGGGAGACGACCAAGAACCAGCGCCCACTGGGCACTGGAAAGCCACCTCTTCATACGACATATACATGGTGGATAACCCAAAGGATGGGAACGGCGAAGGAATAGCGGAGGATGACCCCTCCAAGAAACAGCCCAAGCGCCAGCGTCAGCGGTGCCGCTCTAAATCCTGCCATAGCAAGAATGAGGATTCCGGCACCGGAGACAATAATACACCGGATAGCGCCGAAGACAACCCACTCCAGCAAGATCCAGCACAGGAGGAGGGGGACGCCAGCCCTCAGGAGAGAGCGGCCGAAGAAGAGGTAGAGGACTACACGCCTCCCTCCGGAGACGAGGCAAGCCTTGACCACGACGAATTCGTCGTACTTGAGGATCCCGTCGAACAGGAGCGTTTCAAACGCAGGCTTATGGCCACGACAAACAGCCTCAAGAAAAAGCAGCAGCAGCTTAGAGCTGATCAAGATCTGCTAGCCGACAGATGGACCGAAGTCCTCGCGGCCGAAGAGCATGAACTCGAACGCCCCTCCAAAAGCTACCCCAAACGTAAGATGCTCCCCCGATTAGAGGTGGAGGCATATGATCCCGCTTCACCAGGAGACAATACGGCCGATCGACCACCCCGTGGTCGCGACAGAGAGGCCTCAAGGCCCTTCACTAGACCCGTACCCCGGCATCGCTCGAAAAGCACAAGGCCACAGGGGAACACTCCGGACCTGCGAGACATATTGGAGGATAAGGCAAGACAATCAAGATCGATCTACGGATCATGTGGGCACCCCACGATACGTGACGATCATCGTCACCCCGGACACAGTAAGTCCGGCCGGGCCGAACACAACAGACAAAGCTCTTTTGAGCTCCGTCGCGATATCGCCCAGTACAGAGGCGCCACACACCCACTGTGCTTCACAGATGAGGTAATGGATCATCAAATCCCAGAAGGGTTTAAAACCGTCAATATTGAATCTTATGATGGCACAAATCTCCACGCCATCAAATATCTCCCACTCAAACTTAAAGGACCAGAGTCAATCGGGAGCTGGGAGGACCTGGAAGCCACATTCCTCGATAACTTCCAAGGCACGTACGTGCGACCACCAGATGCAGATGACCTAAGCCACATAATTCAGCAGCCAGACAATTCTGGACACGGTTCTTAACCAAGAAAAACCAAATCGTCGACTGTCCGGATGCCGAGGCCCTCGCGGCCTTCAAGCATAACATCCGCGACGAGTGGCTTGCCCGGCACCTGGGACAGGAAAAGCCAAAATCCATGGCAGCCCTTACATCACTCATGACCCACTTCTGTGCGGGTGAGGACAGCTGGCTAGCACGCAGCAACAACCTCAACAAAAATTTTTGCAGTCTGGATATCAAGGACCGTAGTGGCAGGTCGTGTCACTACAAAAACAAATGCCGCATTAACGGCGATAACAACGAGGATACAACAGTCAATGCCGGATTCAGAGTCTCTAAACCCGGTCAACGGAAAAAGCCATTCAAAAGAACAACTCAGGGTCCGTCCAATTTGGACCGAATTCTCGACCGCTTGTGCCAGATACATGGCACCCCTGAAAAGCCAGCTAACCACACCAATAGGGACTGTTGGGTGTTCAAGCAGGCAGGCAAGTTAATTGTCGAAAACAGCGACAAGGGGCTACACAGCGACAACGAGGAAGAGACCCGACCACCGCACAATAGAGGACAGAAGGGCTTCCCCCCACAGGTGCGGATGGTGAACATGATATATGCCACGCACATACCCAAAAGGGAGCGGAAGCGTGCACTCAGGGATGTATACGCGATGGAGCCAGTTGCCCCAAAGTTCAATCCATGGCCCTCTTGTCCGATCACCTTTGACCGAAGGGACCACCCCACCAGCATTCACCATGGTGGGTTCGCCACATTGGTTCTAGACCCAATCGTCGATCGATTTCATCTCACCAGAGTCCTAATGGACGGCGGCAGCAGCCTAAACCTGCTTTATCAGGACATGGTGCACAAAATGGGTATAGACCCCTCAAGGATTAAACCTACCAAGACGACCTTTAAAGGCGTCATACCAGGTGTAGAAGCCAATTGTACAGGCTCAGTTACACTGGAAGTGGTCTTCGGATCCCCGGATAACTTCCGAAGCGAGGAGTTAATCTTCGACATAGTCCCGTTCCGCAGTGGCTATCATGCCTTGCTCGGACGTACCGTGTTCGCAAAGTTCAACGCGGTGCCGCACTACGCATACCTCAAGCTCAAGATGCCAGGCCCTAGAGGAGTCATCACGGTCAACGGAAACACTGAACGCTCCCTCCGAACGGAGGAACATACAACGGCTCTCGCGGCAGAAGTACAAAGCAGCCTTTTCAGGCAATCCTCGAGTCCGGCTGCTAAGCGGCCGGACACAGCTAAGCGTGCCCGGAGTAACCTACAACACGACCACCTGGCACGTTCTGAGCACGCGTAGCAGTGCGGCCCCAACCCCAGCCCCTGTAAAACATTAAGACAGACCCTTCGCGTACTCCATTACGCTCTGAAGATACCATGGGCACGGGGCAAGGGGCTCGACCACGATAAGCCCAAACTGCGGCTCAACCGCACCAGGGGCTCTTCATTGCGTCGTTTCTTTTTCTTTTCCTTTTATTTTTTACCCACAGGACTCCGTTCGTCAGAGGCCCTGTCCAGCAGCAGACATGCCGAACCCACGATACAACAGCCAGGGAAGGAGAAAGGCTACAACAAAAATCCAGGTGGTCTCCATTATGAGCATTAAATCTGTTTTATGCATTATTCCGTAGCCTACCCCTGGAGGGGGACATGTTAAACAGTCCCATCCCTTGCTTACTGCACCACTTGTATTGTCCTGCACTTACAACAGTTTTTATTTGAATAAAGCAATGCAGCACATTTTTGCTTCTAATTGCATTTCTTTCTTATGTTCATCTACGACATGTTGCATCTGTACATTTTGGTACGGCTAAAATACACCAGGGGCTTATGTTTCCCCCGTTATGGTGTGATAAGTCCGAACACTTTCACAAGTGCGGCACCCCGAACTTATAGCATTATATGCATCGGCTCCGAATCATGTTCTTGTGTCAATAGTTGGGTTTGCCCGGCTCCCATGTTTTGGTACCTTACGTTCCGTTTTATCGGCTAAGGTAGCACTGGGAGAACCACTGCGATTGCGCCCCAGTTGAGCTGGGTTAAAGCCTCAGTGGAGAAAGCTAAAACTGACCGTCATGATGAGGCGAGAGCTGGTCGCTGTTCGAGAGGTTCTTTGCGAGTCCCTAAAGACTTATGCCGCTTCGAGCGAGGAGCCGGATTCTGTCCGGTCAAGGCGTGGATAGCGCCCCAAATTCGGCCTTTCGAAAACTAGGGGCTTCGCCGAAATTTAAAATTATATAATTCTATGGCTAAGTGAGAGTGTTCAAGCATTATAAGTCCGGTTGCCTTGTTCGTTGTGTTGAGCGCCTCCCTAGATGGACCCAAAAATGGGAACAAGAGCGCTCGAGTTTATCCTGAACACCCCAGCACTCGTGGCATGGGGGCTGAAGCTGACGACTTGCCATCTCTCAGATTTGGTAAACAGCCGCACAGAAGGTAATATTTTAAATTAACAAGCGTTGCTTAGCGCATATGAACCAAGTTTTCAGCGCATAGGATAACAAAATGTGAGTCTACTCAAATATTACATCTTTGGAGCACTCACCCGCAATAGTGCGGGCGCCCTTCAGCACACTCCTATAATACATCTCGGGCGTGCGATGCTCCTTGCCCTCTGGTGGGGGGTCCGTCACAAGCTTCTGGGCATCCATCTTGCCCCAGTGCACCTTAGCGCGGGCAAGGGCCCGACATGCACCCTCGATACAGGCGGAGTGCTTGATAACTTCAACCCACGGGCACGCGTCCACCAGCCGCCGCACCAGGCCGAAGTAGCTCCCAGGCATAGCCTCCTTAGGCCACAGCCGAACTATGAGGCCCTTCATTGGCTGTTCGGCCGCCTTGTGGAGCTCGACCAGCTGCTTCAGCTGGTCGCTAAGGGACACCGGATGTCCGGCCTCAGCATACTGAGACCAGAAGACCTTCTCCGTTGAGCTCCCCTCCTCGGCCCGGTAGAATGCAGCAGCATCGGACACGCTGCAAGGAAGATCTGTGAACGCTCCTGGGGAGCTCCGAATTTGGGTAAGCGATAGGTAATTAACACTCACATGCTTACTTTGCATGAAAAATGCCTTACCCGCTGCTATTTTCTTTACCGCCTCGATCTCCTGGAGGGCCCTGTAGGCTTCGGCCTTAGCGGCTTTGGCACTCTCAAGAGCTGTTGCAAGCTCAGACTCTCGAGTCTTCGAGTCACGCTCCAGGCTCTCATGTTTCCTCACGAGATCCTGGAGCTCTTGCTGTACCTCCGCCACCCGCGCCTCCTGTTTCTCTCGCTCGGTGCGCTCCGCAGCCGCATTGCATTCGGCCGCGGCCACCGCCTCCTTCAGGGTTGCCACCTCGTTAGTGGCCCCTGCAATACACCAGTTATCCTTGTCATTTTTCTTGCAACCAAAATCCTTTTCTGTAAGGTACAATTTTCATAAGGTATTACTCACCTTCTTTTTCCTCGAGCTGCTTCTTGGCATGGCCGAGCTCGTTCTCGGACCGCTCGAGGTTTTCCTTCAAAGTTTTGACCTCCGCAGTCAGTGCGGCAGAGGTCAGCAGCGCAGCCTGCAATCCCATATTGACATATTTTCATGACTCCTGCGTTTATCTTTCTAAAGATCCTTAGTCCGGCTTTTCTTTCTGAACACCGAACCGAGCATCAGGGGCTACTGTCTATGCGGTACCATTTTACATATATTGAAATTCTTACCTCAAAGCCTGTTAGAAGGCTGCTGCCGGCTTCGGTCAGCCCGTTCTTGGTGAGCTGAACTTTCTGAATCACCGCACTCATAACAGTGCGGTGTTCCTCTTCGATGAAGGCGCCGTTGAGCGCCTCCAGCAAATTATCAGGCACCTCCGGTTGGACGGAGGCAGCCGGCGTCGCGATCTTGCCCTTCTTCCGAAGGGGTCGCCCGCCAGACTCCGGAACCACTATGGGTTCCGGGGCTGAGTCCGGTGCAAAGTCCGGGAGGTTGTCCTGCGACACCTCCGGGGCCCTCTCCTCCTGGTGGGTCCCTTCCTGGGATCCCACCTTGGCATCATCCGCATCACGGGGGGTGGAGGCAGTCGGAAGAGAATCCATATCCGACGCCCCTAAGGACTCGCTCGACGAAGTGGGGAGATCATCCTTAGGTGGACTGCAGGGTTGTATGCAGCATTAGAAAGACACAATGTGGCGGAAAACGAAAACCTTGAAGTTATTCGGGAGTCCGGATACTTACGATCTCGCCAGAGGCTTGGCCCTTGGAGGCCAGTCCTCGTCATCGTCACTGGCGTTGGCGGAGCAGTCCGGGGGTAGAGTTTTTCCCCTCTTGGACCCTTCGGCCTCCCTTGTTGGGGAGGCCTTCCTTTTCTTCCCTCCCCCCGCTGGGGGAGAGGCTTTCTTCTCCTCCTCGCCTTGGTGGGAGGAGTCGGCCTCGGATTCATCGTCCGATAGCACCTGAAAACGGGAACTCTTCCGAGTCCCCGTGGCATTCTTCTTGGCCTTCTTCTCCGGCACCACGTGGGGTGCCGGAGCCAGCAGCCCCGTTAGGCAGGCGTCAGCTGGGTCCTCTGGCAATGGGGCCGGATAGATAGCCTGTGCGGCCTTCTTCAGCCAGTCCTATCAAAGGAAAGGGAGTTTAGATCCCGCATAGAGTCAAACTATGAATAACAAGCGTCCCATAAAGGACAATATCGCTTACCTCGTCAGCTGGACGCTGCGAGCTGAATCCGCGATCTTCGGTAGCGGATGCGGGAGCCTCGGCGCCCTTGAACAACACCTTCTAGACCTCTTCGTACGTAGTGTCGAAGATCCCATTCAAAGTCTGGTGCTGCGCCGGATCGAACTCCCACATATTGAAGCCCCGTCGTTGGCACGGGAGAATCTGGCGGATGAGCATGACCTGGACTATGTTGACAAGCTTGAGATTCTTGTCCACCAGCTTTTGGACGCAGGCTTGGAGTCCGGTCAGCTCCTCCAAATCGTCCCAAATCCGGCCACTCTCTTTCCAGGAGGTGAGCCGTGTGGGGATGCCGGATCTGAATTCGGGGGCTGCTGCCCATTCGGGATCACGCGGCTCGGTGATGTAGAACCACCCCGATTGCCACCCCTTGATGGTTTCCACAAAGGTGCCCTCCAGCCATGGCGCCTCCGCACTCCGCTTGGCTTCCCTTTAGAACCTTCGGCTTGACACTGAAGGTCTTGAGCCACAAGCCGAAGTGGGGCTGGATGCAGAGGAAGGCCTCGCACACGATGATAAACGCCGAGATGTTGAGGATAAAATTCGGGGCCAGATCGTGGAAATCTAGGCCATAGTAGAACATGAGCCCCCGGACAAAGGGATGAAGTGGGAAGCCCAGTCCGTGGAGGAAATGGGGAAGGAATACTACCCTCTCATGGGGCCTGGGGGTGGGGATGAGCTCTCCCTCTTCGGGGAGCCGATGCGCGATGTCGCTGGACAAGTATCCGGCGCTGCGCAGCTTCTGGATATGCCCCTCCGTGACGGAGGAGGCCATCCACTTGCCTCCCGCTCCGGACATATTTGGAGAAGGTTGAGGTGAGATGTGCTGGCTAAGCCAAGGAGGAAGAAGGCGCAGGTAAAAAGGGTGGATCTTTATCCCCTTATATGGGCGGACAGAAACACGCGTCCCCACCGGCCTGGTAAAACTCGCTTATCCCCCAAGCGTCGCGATTGATGGCGCGGTTGGGTTACCCACGTCCGTATTAATGGGAATCCCGGAATAAGGGGAACACGATCTCTGCTTCGACAAGACGTGCCAAGGAAACTGCCTCGCTAAACGCGCTGAGGTGGAACAATAAAAACAATTCGAGGGCTTGGTAGTGGTGCGACATTACGCCACAAAATGCATCAGCAGATTGAACTTGTGTAATATTATTCTCTCTACGGTTGTATGTGGAATTTATTTTGCAGAGCCGGACACTATCCTGGTGTTCACAATCTTCTACAAATTATTCGGAGGAGGAACCCGCCTTGCAATGCCGTAGACAACATGCGCGCCGGACTTGTCGTCATTGAAGCCTGGTTCAGGGGCTACTGAGGGAGTTCCGGACTAGGGGGTGTCCGGATAGCCGAACTATCATCATCGGCCGGACTCCAAGACTATGAAGATACAAGATTGAAGACTTCGTCCCGTGTCCGGATGGGACTTTCCTTGGCGTGGAAGGCATGCTTGGCGATACGGATATGTAGATCTCCTACCTTTGTAACCGACTCTGTGTAACCCTAGCCTTCTCCGGTGTCTATATAAACCGGATGGCTTTAGTCCATAGGACGAACAACAATCATACCATAGGCTAGCTTCTAGGGTTTAGCCTCCTTGATCTCATGGTAGATCTACTCTTGTAACCCACATCATCAATATTAATCAAGCATGACGTAGGGTTTTACCTCCATCAAGAGGGCCTGAACCTGGGTAAAAATATCGTGTCCCTCGTCTCCTGTTACCATCCGCCTAGACGCACAATTCGGGACCCCCTATCCGAGATCCGCCGGTTTTGACACCGACAGCTGTTAACTGAACCTGATCGATGCT
>NC_057810.1:433700835-433715705 GCF_018294505.1 Triticum aestivum | reverse complement strand
TGCCTCTGGATGAACAGGACCCCGTGGTGTGGAGGGCTGGATGAACAGGATGACCCCGTGGAGGGCTGGATGAACAGTAGACAGTGGAGGGGTGCCCATGGTGGGGTGTTTGAACAGTAGCTGGTGGAGTAGCGCGTGGTGGAGGCTGGTTGAACAGGAGCCCGTGGAGGCTGGAGGAGGTCGACGGTAGCCCGTGGAGGCTGGAGGAGGTCGACGGTGGAGATGAACAGTATCCCGTGGAGTCCCGTTTTGTAGTACGCCACACCCCTCCCGATGAACAGGACCCCCGTTTCGACCGTAGCGCTCCAACACAAGTCCGTTTTGTCCGTTTTGCGGTACGCCATGATAACCCACAAGTGTAGGGGATCGCAACAGATTTCGAGGGTAGAGTATTCAACCCAAATTTATTGATTCAACACAAGGGGATCCAAAGAATATTCTTGAGTATTAGCAGTTGAGTTGTCAATTCAACCACACCTGGATAACTTAGTATCTGCAGCAAAGTATTTAGTAGCAAACTAGTATGATAATAAAAGTAGCGGTAGCAAAAGTAATGTTTTTGGGTTTTGTAGTGATTGTAACAATAGCAACGGAAAAGTAAATAAGCGAAGCACAAGATGTGAAAAGCTCGTAGGCAATGGATCAGTGATGGATAATTATGCCGGATGCGATTCCTCATGTAATAGCTATAACATAGGGTGACATAGAACTAGCTCCAGTTCATCAATGTAATGTAGGCATGTATTCCGTAAATAGTCATACATGCTTATGGAAAAGAACTTGCATGACATCTTTTGTCTTACCCTCCCGTGGCAGCGGGGTCCTAGTGGAAACTAAGGGATATTAAGGCCTCCTTTTAATAGAGAACCGGAACAAAGCATTAGCACATAGTGAATACATGAACTCCTCAAACTACGGTCTTCACCGAGAAGTATCCCGATTATTGTCACTTCGGGGTTGTCGGATCATAACACATAATAGGTGACTATAGACTTGCAAGATTGGATCAAGAACACACATATATTCATGAAAACATAATAGGTTCAGATCTGAAATCATGGCACTCGAGCCCTATTGACAAGCATTAAGCACAGCAAAGTCATAGCAACATCAATCTAAGAACATAGTTGATACTAGGGATCAAACCCTAACAAAACTAACTTGATTACATGGTAAATCTCATCCAACCCATCACCGTCCAGCAAGCCTACGATGGAATTACTCATGCACGGCGGTGAGCATAATGAAATTGGTGATGGAGGATGGTTGATGATGACGACGGCGACGAATCCCCCTCTTCGGATCCCCGAATAGACTCCAGATCAGCCCTCCCGAGAGAGATTAGGGCTTGGTGGCGGCTCCGTGTCGTAAAATGCGATGAAACTTTCTCTCTGATTTTTTTCTCCCCGAACGTGAATATATGGAGTTGGAGTTGAGGTCGGTGGAGGTCCAGGGGGCCCACGAGATAGGGGGCGTGCCCAGGGGGAGGGGCGCACCCCCCACCCTCGTGGACAGGGTGTGGCCCCCCTGGTCTTGATTCTTTTGCCAGTATTTTTTATATTTTCCAAAAAGTCCCTCCGTGGATTTTCAGGACATTCCGAGAACTTTTCTTTTCTACACATAAAACAACATCATGGCAGTTCTGCTGAAAACAACACCAGTTCGAGTTAGTTTCATTCAAATCATGCAAGTTAGAGTCCAAAACAAGGGCAAAAGTGTTTGGGAAAGTAGATACGTTGGAGACGTATCAACTCCCCCAAGCTTAAACCTTTGCTTGTCCTCAAGCAATTCAGTTGATAAATTAAAAGTGATAAAGAAAAACTTTTACAAACTCTGTTTGCTCTTGTTGTTGTAAACATGAAAAGCCAGCATTCAAGTTCAGCAAATATTATGAATTAACCATACTCACAATAACACTTAGGTCTCACAATTACTCATATCAATAGCATAATCAGCTAGCGAGCCATAATAATAAAACTCGGATGACAACACTTTCTCAAAACAATCATAACATGATATAACAAAATGGTATCTCACTAGCCTTTTCTGAGACCGCAAAACATAAATGCAAAGCAACTTTAAAGATCAAGGACTGACTAAACATTGTAATTCATGGTAAAAGAGATCCAGTCAAGTCATACCCAATATAAACCAATAGTAATGAATGCAAATGACAGTGTGCTCTCCAGCGGGTGCTTTTTAATAAGAAGGGTGATGACTCAACATAAAAGTAAATAGATAGGACCTTCGCAGAGGGAAGCATGGATTTGTAGAGGTGCCAGAGCTCGATTTTAAAATAGAGAATGAATAACATTTTGAGCGGCATACTTTTGCTGTCAACACAACAACGATGAGATGGTTGTATCTTCCATACTACATGCATTATAGGCGGTTCCCAAACAGAATGGTAAAGATTTATACTCCCCCAACCACCAACAAGCATCAATCCATGGCTTGCTCGAAACAACGAGTGCCTCCAAATAACAACAACCCTAGGGGAGTTTTGTTTAATTATTTTGATTTGCTTTGATCTTTTTGGATCATGGGACTGGGCATCCTGGTTACCGGCCCTTTCTCGTGTATGAGGAGAGGAGTCCACTCCTCTTGAGAATAACCCACCTAGCATGGAAGATATAGGCAGCCCTAGTTGTAACATGAGCTGCTCGAGCATACAAAACAGAATTTCATTTGAAGGTTTGGAGTTTGGCACATACAAATTTACTTGGAACGGCAGGTAAATACTGCATATAGGAAGGTATGGTGGACTCATATGGAACAACTTTGGGGTTTATGGAGTTTGGACGCACAAGCAGTATTCCCGCTTAGTACAGGTGAAGGCTAGCAAAAGACTGGGAAGCGACCAACTGAGAGAGCGACAACATTCATAAACATGCATTAAAATTAATTTACACCGAATACAAGCATGAGTAGGATATAATCCACCATGAACATAAATATCATGAAGGCTATGTTGATTTGTTTCAACTACATGCGTGAACATGTGCCAAGTCGAGTCACTCAATTCATTCAAAGGAGGATACCATCCCATCATACCACATCATAATCATTCTAATAGCATGTTGGCACGCAAGGTAAACCATTATAACTCATAGCTAATCAAGCATGGCACAAGCAATTATAATCTCTAAATGTCATTGAAAATATGTTTACCTCATAATAGGCTGAATCAGAAATGATGAGCTCATCATATTTACAAAAACAAGAGAGGTCGAGTTCATACCAGCTTTTCTCATCTCCATAAGTCATATATCGTCATTATTGCCTTTCACCTGCACGACCGAACGATGTGTATAATAATAGTGCACGTGCATTGGACTAAGCTGGAATCTGCAAGCATTCAACTCAAGAGAGAAGACAAGTAATATGGGCTCTAAGTTAAATAAACAATCATGCATATGAGAGCCACTAAACAATTTCAATATGGTCTTCTACTCTCGACCCCCAAAGGAAAGAAAAGAAAATAAAACTATTTATACGGGAAAGCTCCCAACAAGTAAGAAGAAGAACTAGACATCTTTTTGGGTTTTCATTTTAATTCTACTACAAGCATGAATTTAAACTAACTATTTTTTTTTGGTTTTTCTTAAGGTTTATCAAACACACAAGAAGAAAACTAGAAGAAGAAATTTAAACTAGCATGGATAATACAATGAAAGAGTATGACCACCGATGACTAGTGTGTGAACATGAATGTAAAGTCGGTGAGAAACACATACTCCCCCAAGCTTAGGCTTTTGGCCTAAGTTGGTCTAGTACCAAGGACCGCCGCTACTCTCCCCGGTGTACTGGGAGGTGTAATCAGGATACCACTGGCTGGTCATCTCCGGATCCCACTGGACAGATGATGCACGATAAGGGTCCAGTGTAGGTTCCAACTCAGGTTCAGGTTCTGGAGTGAAAGCTTGGGCTCGATGATTGTACACCGCTTCAGGTGTAACAAGAAAATTATCTGCAGTCAAATCAAACAACAGAGGAGCATGCAAAATAATAGTCTCAATGTGTTTCTTATTAAATCAAAGGTTATACAAGAGCATCTTCTCTTCGTTGTCAACAATAAACTTGTGTGCTACCATGCTCTTGTAATCTAAAATGTGAGGAGGCAATTTTGTCTCCTCTTTCTCATGGTGCCTAATGGGTATCTGAAAATGTCTAGCAAGACGTGAAGCATAGATACCTCCAAATATGGGGCCTTTTGTATGATTCAGGGCTAGCCGTTTAGCAACGACGACACCCATACTAAAACTATTGTGTCCAAGAAAGGCATGTTGAAGAATGATAATATCAGGAACACTAAAGTTTCCACTATTTCCACGACCAATCAAGCATCTACTAGCAAATATGGCAAAGTAGCGTAAAACAGGAAAGTGTATGCTAGAGATTTTTGCCTCAGAACCCTTCTTTGGCTCCTCTAAAGTGATAGTATTAACAAAGCCATCCACATCTTTACGATGGGGTTCCTCTAATTCTCCCTCATAAGGTATCCTACACACCGCGAAAAAATTACGTAAATACATTTCTCTGAATTCATCATATAAATGAAATGATACTACAGGCGGTGACTTCTTAGGATAATAATAAATTTTTTGCATGAAAGTATTGGTGAGTAAGAGATACTGATCGATCTGGTCGTTGATGAAACCGGTGAGGCCTGCATTCTCGATCAAAGAATAAAAATCTTCATGAATTCCAGCTTCTTTCAAGAAATCATCGCATGGCCATTCACACGACCGCACTTCCGCTAAGCGAGGAAGATTATACTTGGCTTTTTTCCTTCTCTTTGGCTTGTTTTTCCTGAGAGCCTTGGCTAGAAGAGCCCCTCAAAAGTTTCCTTAACATTTTCTGAAAATTTCTAAAATTTTAGTAACTTCAAAATAAAAGTAAATAAAACTAAACAAGATTGGTAGCAACTACTCCTACAAGTGCCTAGAGCCTATATCATGCATTAGAATTGCTTGGGACCTCATAAATTTAACATGCAAGCTCAAGAACATGGTCACCTATGCAGCAAAAATTTGCAATGAATAAAGCACTATAACAAAAACTAATTGGACCAATGGAGGAGTCACATACCAAGCAACAATCTCCCAAAGCAGTTTTGTGAATAGAGCTTTGAGCCAGGAGATCGAAAATCGCAGCAAAATGAGCTAGGACTCGTGCTTGAGCTGGATGGGGGATTTTTTGGGTAGAATATGAAGTGTGTGGGTGCTAGCATAAGTGGAGGGGGGCCACCAGGGGCCCACGAGACAGGGGGCACGCCCAGGTGGGGTGGGCGCGCCCTCCACTCTCGTGGCCTGGTGCTTGCCCCTCCTGCAGTGATTTCAGTGCCTAAAATCCTCAAATATTCCATAAAAATCATACTAAATTTCAGGGTATTTGGAGCACTTTTATTTTCGGGATATTTTTTAATGCACGGATAATTTAGAAAACAGACGGATAATACTATTTTTGCTTTATTTATTCTAAATAACATAAAGTAAAAAGTGGGTATAGTAGGTTGTGCCTTCTAGTTTCATCCATCTCATGATCATCAAAATGAATCCACTAACAAGGTTGATCAAGTCTTGTTAACAAACTCATTCCGAATAACACAGAACTGGAGAAATTTCGAATAACACTAAGTTGCCTCAACGGGGATATGAAAATCCCCAACAATAAGAGTATCATACTTTTTCTTGATAGTAGGGAGAGGAGATTTAAAACCTCCAATAATAATAGTTGGAACTTTTCCAATAGAATTGATGCTATGAACTTGAGATTGTTTCCTCGGAAAGTGTATCATATGCTCATTACCATTAACATAAAAAGTGACATTGCCTTTGTTGCAATCAATAACAGCCCCTGCAGTATTCAAAAAAGGTCTACCAAGGATAATCGACATACTATCGTCCTCGGGAATATCAAGAATGACAAAGTTCGTTAAGATAGTGACATTTGCAACCACAACAGGCACATCCTCACAAATACCGACAGGTATAGCAGTTGATTTATCAGCCATTTGCAATGATATTTCAGTAGGTGTCAACTTATTCAATTCAAGTCTACGATATAAAGAGAGAGGCATAACACTAACACCGGCTCCAAGATCACATAAAGCAGTTCTAACATAATTTCTTTTAATGGAGCATGGTATAGTTGGTACCCCCGGATCTCCAAGTTTCTTTGGTATTCCACCCTTAAAAGTGTAATTAGCAAGCATGGTGGAAATTTCAGCTTCCAGTATCTTTCTTTTATTTGTAATGATATCCTTCATATACTTAGCATAAGGATTTACGTTAAGCATATCACTTCAGCGCATACGTAAGAAGATAGGTCTAATCATTTTAGCAAAGCGCTCAAAATCCTCATCATCCTTTGTTTTGGATGGTTTAAGAGGAAAGAGCATGGGTTTCTGAACCCATGGTTCTCTTTCTCTGCCGTGCTTCCTAGCAACAAAATCTCTCTTATCATAATGTTGATTCTTTGATTGTGGGTTATCAAGATCGACAACAGGTTCAATCTCTACTTCATTGTTTTTGCTAGGTTGAGCATCAACATGAACATTATCATTAACATTATCACTAGGTTCATGTTCATCACCTGATTGTGTTTCAGAATCAGAGATAGAAATATCATTGGGATTCTTAGGTGTGTCTACAGTAGGTTCACTAGAAGCATGCAAAGTTCTATCATTTTTCTTTTTCTTCTTTTTAGCTTAACTAGGTGCCTCTAAATTATTTCTCTGAGAATCTTGCTCGATTCTCTTAGGGTGGCCTTCAGGATACAAAGGTTCCTGAGTCATTCTACCAGTTCTAGTAGCCACTCTAACAACAAAGTCATTTTTATTATTTAATTCATCAAGCAAATCATTTTGAGCTTTGAGTACTTGCTCAGCTTGAGTAGCAACCATAGAAGTATATTTGCTAATGAAATTGAGTTCACCTTTAACTCTAGCCATATTATTGCTCACACGTCCTACCTCGAAAGCATTATTCTTTAACTCTCTACCAACATAAGCATTAAAACTTTCTTGTCTAGCCATAAAGTCATCAAATTCATCTAGGCATGGGCTATGAAATTTAGTAGAGGGGATTTCAACTTTATCATATCTATAGAGAGAATTTACCTTTACTACCTGTGTCGGGTTATCAAGACAATGTGGTTCTTCAACAGGCGGTATATTAAGACCATGTATTTCTTCAATAGGTGGTAAATTCTTAACATCTTCAGCTTTAATACCTTTTTCTTTCATTGATTTCTTTGCCTCTTGCATATCTTCAGGACTGAGAAATAAAACACCTCTCTTCTTCGGAGTGGGTTTAAGAATAGGCTCAGGAGTTGGCTCAATTGGTTCAGGAATTGCCTCAGGAATTGGCTCAGGAAGAGTCCAATTATTTTCATTAGTCAACATATTATTCAATAATAATTCAGCTTTGTCGGCTGTTCTTTCCCTGAAAACACAACCAGCACAACTATCCAAGTAGTCCTTGGAAGCATCGGTTAGTCCATTATAAAAGATATCAAGTATTTCATTTTTCTTGAGAGGATGATCAGGCAAAGCATTAAGTAACCGGAGAAGCCTCCCCCAAGCTTGTGGGAGACTCTCTTCTTTGATTTGCACAAAATTATATATTTCCTGCAAGGCAACTTGTTTCTTATGAGCAGGGAAATATTTAGCAGAGAAGTAATAAATCATATCCTGGGGACTATGCACACAACCAGGAGCAAGAGAATTATACCAAGTCTTAGCATCACCCTTTAACGAGAACGGAAATATCTTAAGGATATAAAAATAGCGAGATTTATCATCATGAGTAAACAGGGTGGCTATATCATTCAACTTGGTAAGATGTGCCACAACAGTTTCAAATTCAAGGCCATAAAAAGGATCAGATTCAACTAAAGTAATAATTTCAGGATCAACAGAGAACTCATAATCCTTATCAGTAACACAGATAGGTGAAGTAGCAAAAGCAGGGTCAGGTTTCATTCTAGCATTAAGAGACTGCTTCTTCCATTTAGCTAATAATTTCTTAAGATCATATCTATCATTGCAAGCAAAGATAGCTCTAGTAGCTTCTTCATTCATAACATAACCCTCAGGAACAACAGGCAATTCATAATCATTGGGAGAATTTTCATCATCACTATCATCAATAATAGCATCTTCAATAATTTAATTCCCCCTAACTCTAGCAAGTTGTTCATCAAGAAATTCACCTAATGGCAAAGTAGTATCACGCGCAGAAGTAGTTTCATCATAAGTATCATGCATAGCAGAAGTGGCATCATCAATAACATGTGACATATCAGAATTCATAGCAGTAGCAGGTTTATGTGTCGCAAGCTTACTCAAAACAGAAGGAGAATCTAGTGCAGAGCTAGATGGCAGTTCCTTACCTCCCCTCGTAGTTGAGGGAAAAATCGTAGTTCTATCGTCTTTCAAGTTCTTCATAGTGATCAACAGATATAAATCCCAAGTGACTCAGAGAATAGAGCTATGCTCACCGGCAACGGTGCCAGAAATTAGTCTTGATAACCCACAAGTGTAGGGGATCGCAACAGCTTTCGAGGGTAGAGTATTCAACCCAAATTTATTGATTCGACACAAGGGGACCCAAAGAATATTCTTGAGTATTAGCAGTTGAGTTGTCAGTTCAACCACACCTGGATAACTTAGTATCTGCAGCAAAGTATTTAGTAGCAAAGTAGTATGATAATAAAAGTAGCGGTAGCAAAAGTAATGTTTTTGGGTTTTGTAGTGATTGTAGCAATAGCAACAGAAAAGTAAATAAGCGAAGCACAAGATGTAAAAAGCTCGTAGGCAATGGATCAGTGATGGATAATTATGCCGGATGTGATTCCTCATGTAATAGCTATAACATAGGGTGACACAGAACTAGCTCCAGTTCATCAATGTAATGTAGGCATGTATACCGTAAATAGTCATACATGCTTATGGAAAAGAACTTGCATGACATCTTTTGTCCTACCCTCCCGTGGCAGCGGGGTCCTAGTGGAAACTAAGGGATATTAAGGCCTCCTTTTAATAGAGAACCGGAACAAAGCATTAGCACATAGTGAATACATGAACTCCTCAAACTACGGTCTTCACCGAGAAGTATTCCGATTATTGTCACTTCGGGGTTGTCGGATCATAACAAATAATAGGTGACTATAGACTTGCAAGATAGGATCAAGAACACACATATATTCATGAAAACATAATAGGTTTAGATCTGAAATCATGGCACTCGGGCCCTAGTGACAAGCATTAAGCATAGCAAAGTCATAGCAACATCAATCTCAGATCATAGTGGATACTAGGGATCAAACCCTAACAAAACTAATTTGATTACATGGTAAATCTCATCCAACCCATCACCGTCTAGCAAGCCTACGATGGAATTACTCACGCACGGCGGTGAGCATCATGAAATTGGTGATGGAGGATGGTTGATGATGACGACAGCGACGAATCCCCCTCTCCGGAGCCCCGAACGGACTCCAGATCAGCCCTCCCAAGAGAGATTAGGGCTTGGCGGCGGCTCCGTGTCGTAAAACGCGATGAAACTTTCTCTCTGATTTTTTTCTCCCCGAACGTGAATATATGGAGTTGGAGTTGACGTCGATGGAGGTCCAGGGGGCCCACGAGATAGGGGGGCGCGCCCAGGGGGAGGGGGCGCGCCCCCCACCCTCATGGACAGGGTGTGGGCCCCCTAGTCTTGATTCTTTTGCCAATATTTTTTATATTTTCCAAAAAGTCCCTTCATGGATTTTCAGGACATTCCGAGAACTTTTATTTTTCTACACATAAAACAACATCATGGCAGTTCTGCTGAAAACAGCGTCAGTCCGGGTTAATTTCATTCAAATCATGCAAGTTAGAGTCCAAAACAAGGGCAAAAGTGTTTGGAAAAGTAGATACGTTGGAGACGTATCATGCCACACCCCTCCCGATCAACAAGACCCCCGTTTCGACCGTAGCGCTCCAACACAAGTCCGTTTCGTCCGTTTTGTGGTACGACACCCCTCCTGATCAATAGGACCCCCGTTTCGACCGTAAGAGGTCCGTTTCCTCCATGTTGCGGTACGCCAGACCCCTCCAGATGAATAGGATCCCGTTTCGAACGTGGCCGGTCGAACATAAGGCCGTTTCCTCCGTTCTGTTGTACGCCAGGCCTTGTTTCCATAGCCTATTCTGTCCAAGCCCTCCCGATGAACACGACGACGCATTCCATTCCGACCCAGCCCGTTGGCTCCCACGTGTTCCGTTCCCTCCCGATGAACACGACGCATTTTGTTGCCACCCCATGAACACGAGCATTCTGTTGCCTCCCCATGAACACGACGACGACGCTGTTTCTCCATTCCGACCCAGCCATGTAAACGAGCCTTGGCCGTACGTATGTGCGAGTAGGCGTTCGAGACCCCGCCTGTATGTACACATACGTGGCCGTGTTTTCTTTCTTGCACACTGGCCGCTGCACGTACGTGTACATGCTACGTGCGCGCCTCTACTACAACACGTACGCGCCTCTACTACGACATGTGCGCGCCTTTACTACGACACGTGCGTGCCTCTACATCCACCAGTATGTACGTACACGTTCGCGACCAGAATGAAAATGCTACATACGCTTCGACCAAGTGGGTCCTGACTGTCAGGCACTTCCTTGCGTGCGAAGATGTAGCTGGTGGGTCCCAGCAGTCAGGGGGGCGAATCGTTTGTTTTTGGCCCGGACGCACTTCCTTGCGTGCGAAGGTGTAGCTGGTGGGTCCCAGCAGTCAGGGGGGAGACGTTTTTTCGGCAAAATATGGTGGCCCGTCCGGTGGGTCCCTGCTGTCAGGTGGAGGAATAATTATTTTGCGTGTAATAAGGAGGCACTTCCTTGCGGCCACCATGGACCCAGCTGTCAGCCTCTCCACACACAGTACTCTTCCGATGGAAGTCGGTCGTTTACCCAGAGCACCACGGCGGTGGATGATGGCGAGGCCCAGGAAGGGGACAATACGGAGCCAGGGATGATGCAGCAGTGGATGCCCACACGAAGAGGAGTACGAGGGTTCACTGGTTCGGCTGTGGTGTGAGGCTGCCCTCGCCATAGAATAACAGTGGGTGTGGGTGAGTAGAGGGATGGCCTGACGAGCGGTGGGAGTAGTAGGGGGCGGTGAGGCCTTCGCGGCATCACAGCCGACCACGGGAGGCAGGAGCATGCGGCACGACCGACGCTGCTTTGGGCGGCTGGAGGACGAAGACCAGAGGTTGAACAAGCACTACGGCCGTTGGATGGACATCGTACGGTCACTGGAGCTAGAATCGTTCATATTGACTAAGTTGACAAAGCCCTCCGTCCCCGTAAACTTAGTAGGCCCACCAGTCAGCCTCCCACCAAGGTGAGTCCCAGCTAGCAGGGGGAGTATTCATTTTTTGTGTGTAATAAGGATGCATTTCCGGTGGATCCGAGCTGACAGCGGGGGGAACGTTTTTTTCGCGAAATACAGAGGCCCTTCCGGTGGGTCCCAGCTATCATGTGGAGGAATCATTATTTTGCGTGTAATAAGGATGCATTTCCCTGTGTGGGCCCCTACTGTCAGCCTCTTCCGATGGCTGTTGTTTGTTGACCATGTTGTCCTCGCCGCGCCGAGAGCACAAACATGGTGGACGAGGGCGAGGCCCACGAAGAGAACCACCCGGAGCCAGCGAAGCCACCGCAGTGGATGCCCACGCTGAGGGGAGAACGAGCGCTGACTAGTCGGCTGCGGGGTGAGGCTGACGTCGCCGGAAAATAACAGGATGTGTGGGTGGTTAGAGGGATGGCCTGGTGGCAGCACAGCCAGCCACGGGAGGAGGGAGCAGGCAGTCCCGCCGGCGCTGGTTTGGGCGGCTGGAGCAGGAAGATCAGAGATTGAAGAAGCATGGCGGCCGTTGGATGGACATCCAACAATCACTGCTATGTGTTGACTAAGTTGACAAAGCCTTGCGTACGCGTCAAAAAAAATTAGGACAACGTCATCGTCAACCTAGTAGGCCCAGAAGTCAGCCTCCAAATCTGTGGAAAACAGCATACAACCCATTAGCCATTATTTTCAATAATTTACAGCCCATTTGCTAATTCTTAAGAATATTTGAAGCCCATATTCTTTTTATTAGCATTACAGACCATATATTCTGGGTACTGCTAAAAAATTCAATGAAATTTTGCATATTTCGGTGGGGTCCGAACTCTTTTAATCACGAAATTTTGAGTCACGTTAAAAATAATTTTCAAAAAATTATATCAAAATAAAATTCAAAAAACAATTCTCCGCAAAAAATGAATGAAATTTAGAATCTTAACTAGCAAGATGCCCGTTCGTTGCACGGAACATGAAGATGCATTTGTATGAGTAGTTTATCTTGTGGGAGAAAAGATGATATTTTAATGTAATTGCGAGTTGGCTTTGTTTTTTATAAGAGTAGAGAGTAGAGAAATCCTGAAAAAAATGATATTTTAATGCAATTGCCGGTTGGCTTTGGTTTAAATATTTACAGCCCATTTCTTACAACTTATAGCCCGTTTTCTAGGGAAGCCCATTTCTTACTACTTACATCCCTCCTCGTCTTGAAAGATTTGCAACCTAGCAGGGATGAGAAAAGCAAGTAGGCCTCGGTTTTGGTATTCTCCAAAAAAAAGAACTGGGCTAGCCAATTTCAGAAAGAAAAAAAATATATCAACTGGGCTCGTCATGTGCTTAATAAAAGCGTAATCGTGGCCTAGACGGGCCACAGCCCCCGCACAACGCATAGTTGAGCTCCGTCTCTGAAACTGAAAAACAACTGGGCGAGCTGCTGGGTCCCTGGTGTTATCCGCTCGTTGTGTAATTTTCTCGTTTATTGACTACATTGACAATAGCGTGGAACCTAGTTGTCAAACAATTAGGAGGAAGTATTTTTTGTCTTGTAATAACGAGGCACCTTCTTGCGAAATGTAATGACCCTAGTGGGTCCCTACTATCAGCCTCTCCACGTACAGTCATCTCCTAATTCCTCTTGGTTGTTGACCATGTTGACAATGCCAGGCGGCAGCGGGCACAGTGAGCGAACCAAGGCGGAGAACGACGGCAAGGCCACGGACGGGAACGAACAACAACCATGGAAGATGCGGCAGTGTAGTGGCAGGTGGAGGGGAGTACGAGTGCGACAACATGCAAGTCAAGCATACAAATGGTACAAAAGGCCCAAGGATTAATTGTTCATCAAATTTTTAGACAAAACCAGATTGAACATGACAGTAACATCTAACCCAACCACTCTTTTTTGCAGTCACAAACAAATGGATCGGTCTGATCCATAAAATCAACATCCTGTGCAAAAAAAATTTATTTCAGGATGTCTACAACTTATTGTAAATAGCAGCCGAGCACGTTTAGAAGCCCATTTGTCCACCTGAAACTTCTTCTTTTGCTGTTCAACATGTTCGTCCGTGAGAAATCTCTTGCTGTAAAAATTAAGCCTCATGGATAATAGTAACCTCGCATTCAACAGGAAGAATGTGACAAAGCTTCTGTTTGCCCGGTTGGATGCATATCGTCCCATCGTTATTGTCCTCAAACGAATGTCATGAGAACTGAGAAAATCCTTGTGCTTATTACGCCAATGATTGGTTATATGTTTTTCTCCATGTGGTTCTGCCTAAGGAGACATGAAGATTGAAAACAGTTAAGGTCTGAAAAAGAGTATGTTGAAAGAACGACAGCTGAACAGTTAATTCTAGTACAATATATACGGGGTTTCAATGTGCATGAAATCATCACCTCTATGTATAAATTCTCTAGAGATCGAAAGCATCGCAGCAAGCCAATAATTATGTACAGATCAAAACTATACATTCTGATATATATGATCTTGACAAAATCCAACAGCATTGATAGGCTATCAATGGACGAACTCTTCATTGAGCATATAACATAATATTAGTACCCAAAGTGTACTCCAAAATGATATAAAACTTATGCGCACAAATGAAAAATGCAGCATATGATTACAAATGTGTAGATGATAATATACGGTACCTGAAAAAGTGAGGAGCCAAACACCAACTCCTTGTGATTATGAAACGGGTCACGAATTACACCCAAGGTCTCCAGTTTGGGCACAGAGACGACAGTTATTTCTGAAGGTGTATAACAATTATGAAGGAGCAACCTTTCAAGTGAAGGGGCATCTTCGATGATGAGCTGATGTCCTTTAAAACAAATTCCAATGCTTTTAAGGTGAGGCGACTTTATTCGGAGACAACTGATACCGATTTCTATTCCCAAACAATCAGCAAGTGCTCCAGGGTAGGGCAACTGGAGTGGATGATGCTATGCAGTGAGGCCTCCGACAGATAAACCACCACAAGCGAAAGTTTTTTTTAGCAGTGGGAGTCGAAGCATTTGTACCAGATTGTCTGGTAGATGGCACCGGGCGAAGGTGGCGGTGTGGAGAGAGGAGGTAAACCGCGCGATGGACAACGGTGGTGTGGGCACGAATTCTTGGTATGTTCATGGTATGAAACTTTCGTGGTAATGGTAGAACTCAAACTGCTGGAGTTTTCCGAATTCAAGGGATGTCAGCCAAGCGTCCACCTTGCCAGGTATGGACAGCAGGTAGCTTGTCGGGATGCAGAGGCATTGAACGGGGCCCTGCTGGCGAGAAGAGACGATGGCTCTAAGGAGATCAAATTCAGGAAGGACAGATATCTGACAACAGTCGAGATTGAGGGGCGCGGTGCGCCATAGAGGGCGCCACCGAGTTGGGAGGACTTGTGTGCGGCAGCAATCCTTGGTGGGGAGAAGCTAGATGATCTCCTCAAGGATAACGCCCAGGAGATCACTGATGCGGTCCA
>NC_057810.1:433694367-433700585 GCF_018294505.1 Triticum aestivum | reverse complement strand
AGCTAACTCCATTTTCCTTGTGGGCGTCGCGCCGAGCTCACGGGTTTGAGCAGAGTTGCCAGAGACGAGCCTAGTGGCAGTGCGAGTGGGGAAGAAGGAGGGTCGGTGATTTCTGTGGGAGTGGAAGAAGAGGAGCATGCGTTTTCTGTACGAGTGAGGAAGAAGGTGAGCAGGGTTTTCTGGACGAGTGAGGAAGATTGGGGAGCTGGGGGAATTGTGGGGGAGACGGAAGCGGGAGAGCGAGATGTTCATGTTTATAAGGCCCGCTGCACTAACTACTCGCTTTTTCCCAAGAACCGCTCTCTTCTTTTCCGTTGCTGCATTGGAGCTGGTGTATGGACTTGGCTGACTGGCCATGCATGCAGGATGCATGTGCCGGCGGCCACTGCATGCGCCTGGTTTGTTACTAGGCCTATTTAATAGGGTGGTTATGGAGTAAATTAAGGAGATTTATTTTCTCTATGTGCATCCACCAAATTAGAGCATGCGGTACTGGATGCAGACACTCACATTAAACTAACATTCAGAAAAACAAAAGTTCAGCATGTCTATGCATCTCAATGATTCACCATACTATAACAAATACAAAGTTGTGAGAAGGTGTGGAAATAAAGAAAATCGGTCGATGCTTCTCTGAGCAAAGGGCCTCCCTGCCCACGCATTAATTTCCTGGGCATGCTTGTGTCTTCTCAATGTTGCGAGCACTTTGAGCATGTTGGCAACTCCACACCTAGCTAGTTACCTCATCTTGCAATTGATGCTGACACATTTGCAGCAAACACATGAGGCAATAGAGATGACTCAACATGGGCCCATATTGTGCAGTTCCCCTGAAATCATATTCATTGTCCTGAATCTGAAAAGATAGGAAAACACTAGCTATACTTAAACGGTGTTGCAAAACAGTAACACATATCAATAGCTCGGCATGACAAAACACGATCATCTGGACAAAGGGGATACTAACCTACCTGAGGAAGATTATATATAATTTCTTAAGTCCTTGGTTGATTTCCACCTTCGGCTGCACTGCTTGTTTGCTCCTCTACACATGACAGGATCGTTCCGCACTGCAATCAACAAGTCAACGTATGAATAAGCTAATTTCATCTTGCGGTGGTCATTGTACCTAGTTACGAATGTAGGAATACCTGGAGCACCATGAGGTTAGTGCTACGTCTTGAGCTTGCATTGGTTTTCCTTGAAGAGGAAAGGGTGATGCAGCAAAGTAGTGTAAGTATTTCCCTCACTTTTTGAGAACCAAGGTATCAATCCAGTAGGAGGCTCCTCAAAAGTCCCACGCACCTACACAAACAAACAAAGAACTCGCAACCAACGCAATAAAGGGGTTGTTAATCCCTTCATAGCCACTTGCGAAAGTGAGATCTGATAGAGATAGTATGATAAGATAAATATATTTTTGGTATTTTATAATATAGATGCAAAAAGTAAAGATGCAAATAAAAGTAGATTGGAAGCAAATATAAAAAGAGATAGAACCGGGGGCCATAGGTTTCACTAGTGGCTTCTCTCAAGATAGCATAAGTATTATGGTGGGTGAACAAATTACTGTCGAGCAATTGATAGAAAAGCGAATAATTATGAGATTATCTAGGCATGATCATGTATGTAGGCATCACGTCCGCAACAAGTAGACCGACTCCTGCCTGCATCTACTACTATTACTCCACACATCGACCGACTCCTGCCTGCATCTAGAGTATTAAGTTCATAAGAACAGAGTAACGCTTTAAGCAAGATGACATGATGTAGAGGGATAAACTCAAGCAATATGATATAAACCCCATCTTGTTATCCTCGATGGCAACAATACAATACGTGCCTTGCAACCCTTTCTGTCATTGGGTAAGGACACCGCAAGATTGAACCCAAAGCTAAGCACTTCTCCCATGGCAAGAAAGATCAATCTAGTAGGCCAAACCAAACTGATAATTCGAAGAGACTTGCAAATATAACTCAATCATGCATAAAAGAATTCAGAGAAGATTCAAATATTATTCATAGATAAACTTGATCATAAACCCACAATTCATCGGATCTCGACAAACACACCGCAAAAAGAGTTTACATCGAATAGATCTCCACAAGAGAGGGAGAGAACATTGTATTGAGATCCAAAAAGAGAGAAGAAGCCATCTAGCTAATAACTATGGACCTGTAGGTCTGAGGTAAACTACTCACAACTCATCGGAGGGGCTATGGTGTTGATGTAGAAGCCCTCCGTGGTCGATTCCCCCTCCGGCAGAACACCGGCGAAGGCTCCAAGATGGGATCTCGCGGATACAGAAGGTTACGGTGGTGGAAGTTGTGTTTCTTCTGCTCCCTGGATGTTTTCGGGGTACGTAGGCTTATATAGGAGGAAGACATACGTCGGTGGACGCCTGAGGGGCCCACAAGACAGGGGGCGCGCCCTATAGGGGGGTGGGCACCTTCCTATCTCATGGGAGCCTCGGCTGCTTCTTGACTTGCACTCCAAGTCGTCTGGAACACGTTCGTTCCAAAAATCACGCTCCCGAAGGTTTCATTCCATTTGGACTCCGTTTGATATTCCTTTTCTTCGAAATTCTAAAATAGGCAAAAAAACAGCAATACGGGCTGGGCCTCCGGTTAGTAGGTTAGTCCAAAAATGATATAAATGTGTAAAATAAAGCCCATAAACATCCAAAAGGGGTAATATAATAGCATGGAACGATCAAAAATTATAGATACGTTGGAGACGTATCAGTTAGCTGATAGCAGGTAGATGCAGCCATATAAATTTTGTGCGGTGCTACCAAAATTGAGGTTTGTATCCCTTCCCCTTATGAGAATTCTTCTTGAAGTTGGTAGAATGTGACGGCTTGTTCTTTGCATCAAACTTGCCTTTCCCCTGAGATTTGTTCTTGTTGTTTTGGGGTTGGATGGGCTGGAAGTTCTTCTCGTGTACCATGTGGGTACTAGAAGCTCCCTCAGCGACCCGAGCACGTGTGTCTTTTGCTCTCGCCTTCTCCTCAAAATCAAGAGTGCTAATGAGATCCATAACAGAAAAGTCATGTCTCTTGTTTTTCAGAGAAGTAGCAAAATCGTTCCACGAAGGTGGAAGCTTGGCAATGATGGTCCCAGCAACAAATTTGTATGGCAACACACACTTAAAGTACTCAAGTTCCTTAGAGAGTGACTGTATCTCATGAGTCTGCTGAACAACAGAGCGCTCATCAGTCATCTTGTAGTCACAGAATTACTCCATGACGTACAACTTGTTGCCAGCGCCCGAGGGCCCAAACGTGGCCTCGAGCACAACCCACATGTCTTTGCCACTGTCAAACGACATATATGAATCCACAATGGAATCATCAAGAACACTCAGCAGGGCAGCTTTGAAGAGGGTATCCATGTTCTGAAAAGCTTCCAGCTGTGTAGGATTAAGATCGCCCTTAGGCTTACCCTTAGTGGCGTCATAGCAGTACATGATCTGAAACCAATATACTGCTCTTGTGTGCCACCTTTTATATTTCACCCCCTTAAAAGTAGGCGGCTTCAAAAGCGCAGCAAAACCACTCGGAGTAAATTGCCTGTAATTAGGTTTTTGGATTGGATTGTTGAATATATGAGCAATTTAGTATGATATTTAATCCGAATTAGTAGTAAATAGATCATGACGACAATTGCAAACATCAAAGTAATGATGCGGACTAAACCAGGACGACAGAATCACATATTGTACAACGGGAGCAGAACCGATGTGGTTGATGTTGTCACTCATGTCGTTGATTAAGAGGTTACCGAGGTCGGGGAAGAAGGCTGTCGTTGAGGAAGTCGTCGCTGGCAGCAGTCACAGGAGTGTGCTCCCCAAAAACCTGATCGCCCCTCTCCTGTAAAGGATCACGAAAGGCGGGGTTTGGAGGAGTGTTGTCCCTTCTCGCGATGCACGCCAGAAGGAGGGCTGGAGAAGAATTGCGTGGCGGCGCTAAGATCTGGAACGGTGCGAAACCATATGATACAGCGGCGGCTAGGGTAGAGCATGTCAGGTCAGTCGTGCGAGTATAATAGTAGGCCTTTGGCCCCCAAACCCCACGTCCAAGTCAATATTAGCTCACAAAAAACTCAATAATAGCCCCCACCAAGATTTGTCTCAAAAAACAGAGTAATTAAGGCGTCCGTTAGTCCCTTTAGTATAAATACTATATCATTAATAATGGCCCCACCTTTTGTCTCACAAAGTATGTTGGAGTACAACCGGCTACACATTTACAATCCGCTTCTCTTCTCTCTCCTCTTCTCTCTTATTCAACTAAGCACAAATACTATATTTAAATCCTTATAGCCTGCTTATGTCATCTAATTGTAGTACTTGCTCTAAAGTTACTCTCCACTGTGTAGTCTGAAATATCGGGCGTGCAGCGGGCGGTGCCCTCGGTCGGCGTGCCGCTTCAACGGCGGAAGCAGTGAGAGGTCGCGTCACCCTGACTTGCCATCAATGTGGAGCGGCGGGCTCAGATGGCGCCGGGCGGGAAGCGCGCGTGGGAGGGGGGAGGGGTTTTTGGTGGGCCAAGAAGGTGAGAAGCCAACTTGGGATCGGTCCGGATGGGGAAAATATCATGTGCTCCCATACTCTGCATATGACACTAGTCTATGTTACTACTCCCTCCTTTCCGGTTTATAGAGATGTTTAGAGTAACATAGTAATATGTTACAGTATAAGTTACTCCCCACTATGACCAGCCTTGGCCTCTCCCAGTGCTCCACCATGTATAGCTGCTAAGCCTACCACGTAGGCATAAAATATGATGTGGCACCAATAAACTAAGCACCTATGCATTGAAGACCTGAGTTACTAAGCCATTTAATGCACTTAGCACCTCATCTAAAGAGCATGGTTAATAGTATAGCTAGCTGCTGGCTATAAGCCAGTGCCATGTCATCTACAACCCATCTTATAGTCAACATGTACAATAGTAGATCAAAAGAGTGTACTACTTTTTTATTATGTTGCCCACCTTTCATTCTCACAAAGTGCCTAGGAGCATGTGCTAGAGCTGGCTCTTCACAAAGAGTCCGCTTACCTTCTCTCTCCTCTTCTCTTTCCTCCAACTAAGCAGAAATATACTAGTTTATTCCTTATAGAGCCCGCTGACTCAACTCTATTGTACTCATCTAAGCACTTACTAGCACCCCTTGACCGTGGACCTTGACGGTGACGTCACCTTGTGTCTCATAATTTTCCTCGTCATTATCTGATTCCTACAAGATCTCACCGACATCATCATTAGCATGCAGTCGCCTTGATAGACAACATGCGCAAAAGGAGTAGAGGCGACTGGGGACGCACCACCACCACGTCGTGGGCACTCCGTATGTGCTCATGTGCATGCAGCGTGTGTGTTTTTCCATCGGTGCTAGCTCTAAGGCCGAGGCTGAAGTCGTCTTAGTCTCCGACTAGTAGTTGAGCAACGACGGCAAAGAGGTGCTGCCAGAGATGCGTATGCGCCGTTGCGTGCGAGCTTCGCCGTAGCACGACGAACCAGACGTCACCGCGGATGGCGCACGCCTCCATGCAGTCGAGTGTGTGCGCATGCATGTGTTATTCACGTGCATTCTGCGGCCGAGCGTGTGTGCATGCACGTCTTGTGTACGTATATTGTGTGCTCCATGCTGTGCGCGTATGTGCATGAGTTGGATCGGATGGAGTTAGTGCGTTGGCTTGTGTACATGCGTGGCTGCATGCGTCCTGTACATCCGTGGCTTGTTGCGTGGTTATCAATAATTCAATATAAAGTACTCCCTCCGTGCCTAAATATAAGTCTTTCTAGCCATTTCAAATAGACTACAACATACAGATGTATGTAGACATATTTTAGAGTGTAGATTCACTCATTTTCTTTCGTATGTAGTCCCTTATTGAAATCTCTAAAAAGACTTCTATTTGGGAACGGAGGGAGTATTAAACATCTTCAACTTAGCATCCTGATGTACTGTTTCTAGTGGTTAGCGAAAAGTTCATGTTCTTTTATTTGTTTATAGGTGGGCAGGCGGCAAAAAACAGGGGAAAATGCGCAAGGTTCCTTGCAGACGCTCCACCGCGAGGTTCCTTGCTCCTTCTCGATCGTCGGGAATCTATGCTCTTCAACTCTTTTCTTTTACGTGAGCTTTGTTCATCCTTTTCCCAACACGCGAGACATCTAGCATCAAGGTGCACGTGTCATGCAAGAAAATGGAGA
>NC_057810.1:433692006-433694096 GCF_018294505.1 Triticum aestivum | reverse complement strand
CTTTTTCGTAAGTGAGTCGTGCACTTCGATGGCACCTACGCAATATTTTTTCTCGTCGATGGCACGTGAATAGTGCATGTACTCAACGACGGAGCACGGGATGGTAGCAATGATAGGGTCAGCCCTTTTTTGGAGATAGTACGTACTACTAGTAAATAAATTTGATGTGTCCCGTCAACTCGCAGAATGACGAGAAGCTTGATTACGCCTTCTCCCTCGCCATCGCGTGCGCGGTGGCTCGCAGCACGAGGAGAAACTTTTGCTTACAAGCGGTGGACATGCAGCAGTTCATTTGGTGTTAGATTGCCAGAAGCACTACTGTAGAACCATCGACTTCCGGAAGAGGCGAAGAGCCAAGCGCAAGGTCACCTACTAACCTTAGGCTAGGCGTAGTGGAAGTAACATAAGTAGGGGTAGCTCCTTTTTTTATTCTAGAAACAACCACACGTGAAGTATCAAGGTGCTGGTTACGTAGAACAAATTTCCTGGAGTCCGTGCTCAGCCCTCCTCTATCTCTCTTCTCAGCCAGCCAACGGACGCGCGGTGCCCATCGTCTGGTTGCTCACATGCGGTCCCACATGTTAGTGAAAACGTAAGAGGACCCACTGAACCTGCACATCTTTCACCTCGACGTGCTGGTGATGAAAAACAAATCCAATAAAGATCTTCGGTGGCTGCTTTTGGAGTTACTCGAGAGTAGTAAGATTCTATTTACAGTTTAAACCAAGATGCACATCACATGGCTTCAACTACCACTCTATTTTCTTGCATGACACGACTTGGATGCTGGATGTCCCACGTGTCGGCAAAAGGAGGAAGAACCCGACCAAATCTTCGGTTGTGCTCTCGGATTAGACTAGTTGTGCTAACTTAAATTTTTTTATTATGTACTCCCTCCGTTCCAAAATACTTGACCTCCATTTGTCCAAAAATGGATGTACCTATATACTAAAACATGTCTAGATACATATATATTTTGACAAATAGAAGGCATGTATTGTGCAACGGAGGGAGTAGAATGGATGTAAGTCTTGGTATTGGGAAGAAGAGTACATCCATGTCACGCCCAATATGCAACCCTATCCTAAAGGAACTCGAAGGTCCCACCAAGGATAGAAGCGCATATTGGAGACGCTTTTGCAAGGTGGATATCATTACATCGTACAATTACATAATAGTTGGGGATACATACAAGAGGCATACAATGCCACACGAATACAACATCACAATACATAAGAACAACATCCGACTACGGATGAAACACAAACATAAACTCAAATGACATCCACCCTGCTAGCCCAGGCAGCCGACCTGGAACCTATCCCCTGATCGAAGAAGAAGCAGAAGAAGAACTC
Organism: Triticum aestivum; assembly: GCF_018294505.1. Lineage (NCBI taxonomy): Eukaryota > Viridiplantae > Streptophyta > Magnoliopsida > Poales > Poaceae > Triticum > Triticum aestivum. Next base: position 433,692,741 of record NC_057810.1, on the reverse strand, counting down.
CAAAACAAGCAAACATCGCTCTCGCATCATGATCATCGCATAACCTGTACCTGCAACTGTTGTTGTAGTAATCTATGAGCCATGAGGACTCAGCAATCGCATAACCATGGGTATCAAGACTAGCAAAGCTTAATGGGTATGGAAAGGATAAGTGGTGAGGTTGCAGTAGAGTCTAAGCATATATGGTGGCTAACATACGGAAATAAGAGCGAGAAGAGAAGCAAACGGAATGGTCGAGAAGCTAGAAGTGATCAAGAAGTGATCATGAAACTACTTATGTTCATACATAACCCAAAACCGCGTTCACTTCTCGGACTCCACCGAAAAGAGACCATCACGGCTACACACGCGGTTGATGCGTTTTAGTTCGAATCTGGTGTCAAGTTCTCTACAACCGAATATTAACAAATTCCCATCTGCCACATAATCGCAGGCATGACTCTCGAAAATTTAAACCCTGCAGGGGTGTCCCAACTTAGCCCATCACAAGCTCTCATGGTCAACAAAGGATATTCCTTCTCCCAGGAAGACCCGATCAGTCTCGGAATCCCGGTTTACAAGACATTTAGACAATGGTTAAACAAGACCAGCAAAGCTGCCCGAATGTGTTGACAAATCCTGATAGGAGGTGCACATATCTCGTTCTTAGGGCACACCGGATGAGACATCCTACGAGTAAAACCAGCCCTCAAGTTTCCCCATGGTGGCCCTGTAGTCTACTCGGTTCGGACCAAC
>NC_057810.1:433689364-433691745 GCF_018294505.1 Triticum aestivum | reverse complement strand
AGATGACCCTCGGGCTCCGGAAACCCAAGGGAAAAAAGCTTAGATAGGCAAATGGTAAAACCAAGGTTGGGCCTTGCTGGAGGAGTTTTATTCAAAGCGAACTGTCAAGGGGGTCCCATAAATCACCTAACCGCGTAAGGAACGCAAAATCAAGGAACATAACACCGGTATGACGGAAACTAGGGCGGCAAGAGTGGAACAAAACACCAGGCATAAGGCCGAGCCTTCCACCCTTTACCAAGTATATAGATGCATTAATTAAATAAGAGATATTGTGATATCCCAACAAAATCCTGTCCATCATGGAGCAATCTTCAACTTCACCTGCAACTAACAATGCTATAAGAGGGGCTGAGCAAAGCGGTAACATAGACAAGCAATGGTTTGCTAGGAAGGTCGAAAAGGTTAGAGGCTGACATGGAAATGTGAGAGGCTTGAAGAGCAAGTTATAGGTAGCTTAGCATAGCGATAGAACGAAGCAACTAGCATAGCAATGATAGTAGTGAGATCCAAGGTGATGGTCATCTTTCCTGAAATCCCGCTAGGAAGAATAACGAGTCCATGAAGAAGACAAACGGATGAAGCCACGAAGATGAACCAAGCGTAGACGAACGAATCCTCACGATCTCAACGAAACAGGAACTAACGAGAAGGAGCATAACCGGAAAGAATCAAACAACAAGGTAAACATGCAACACATAACCACGACATGATGCTCAACCAAATATGATGCATGACAAGGTTAAATGTTGTTAACATGGAGAAAAGGTGAAGCACAAGTAAACTAACTAAATACGCAAGTTTAAATGAGGCCGGAACAACAAACAACAATTCTGGAAAATCCCCATGTGCATATTTTAGATTTGGTACTGTTCTGCCCTAAACCATATTTTAGGGTTGTTAAACATACAAAGTAATGTCACCATGTTAAACTATGCATTTTTCTAGACAATTTACGTATAAAGTTTATTAAAATTGGAACTACGGTTATTTAGCTATGAAATAAATCATTTTAGCATGGCATTTAAACAATTTAATGCAAACGGCAAGTTAAACATTTCAAACCTGGATGAAAGCAGCATATTATGAAACTAGATGAAAAACTAAGCATTTTACATGTTTGAATCATTTTAATCCGATGCACTATTTGTGAGTTATTAAATGCATGATCTAGAGGGACTTTTCTGTAAATCTGTAAACTCCTGGATAATAGCTAAAACCGCAGACAGGAAAAAAACACTATATGGGCCGAATCTAGGCAGAGGTCCAACAGATGGAAAAAAAGGGGGCGCTGGGGGGTGGCCTCACCATGGGCCAAGACCAGGTGTCACGACCGGTTATTCAATAAAAAGCTTATTGAGAAAATCGATCTTTTGATCCCAGTATAGGAAAAGTTATCTTCACTGGAAGACAAATACTTGATAAACAGAGGACCAGTAGCATTAAATATATTACAGGGTTGAGCTGAGGCTGCTCAACAATTTATTACAAACTTGCCAATATCTTACATAAGGGCGGTTATGACACAGGGGTGTGGTGACATGATACTAGCTCGAGAATAAAAGTGGTGGTGGATAACTTGACTCCTAACTGGCAGCTCATCGAGCGTCGAGGTGAGGCTTGATGGATTTATTTCTGGGGTGGCGGAAGCAGATATGATACAGTGACCAAATACAGGATCGCACGTGACTGACTGGGACTCCTCTAGGCGTCGGACTCGCTATCGAACTCTTCATCCATGAGATCGCCTTCATCAACATCTGGCCAAATCAACAAGCCAGGTGAGTACTTTGAAAGTACTCGCAAGACAGTTCGGACAAAAGATATAACAAATGTATGCATGAATGCGTCATTAGCAAAAATAATGATGCTCATTCCAATAATAATATTATTTTTGCACGACTTGATAAGTAAAACAAATAACTGAAAACCGATCGGGTGTCTGGAGCAACGCCTCGAAAGGTAAATAAATAAAGCTCATGCCGCAGTCGGGCGTCTAAGCGACACCACATAAAGGGCTTATAAAAGAAATGCCACAGTCGGACATCTGAGCGACATCACAGAAAGGGCTTGTAAAAGAAGTGCCACAGTCGGACGTCTGAGCGACATCGTAGAAAGGGCTTGTAAAAGAAATGCCACTGTCGGACGTCTGAGCGACATCACAGAAAGGGCTTGTAAAAGAAATGCCATAGTCGGACGTCTGAGCGACATCACAGAAAGGGCTTGTAAAAGAAATGCCACAGTCGGACGTCTGAGCGACATCACAGAAAGGGCTTGTAAAAGAAATGCCACAGTCAGATGTCTGAGCGACATCACAGAAAGGGCTTATATCAATAGTAAATAACAGGTTAGTCCATCCACAGGAATAAACTCTTAACCGA
>NC_057810.1:433687674-433689187 GCF_018294505.1 Triticum aestivum | reverse complement strand
CCACAGTCGGACGTCTGAGCGACATCACAGAAAGGGCTTGTAAAAGAAATGCCACAGTCGGACGTCTGAGCGACATCACAGAAAGGGCTTATATCAAATGTAAATAACAAATCTGCCATAGTCGGACGTCTGAGCGACATCACAGAAAGGGCTTGTAAACGAAATGCCACAGTCGGACGTTTGAGCGACATCACAGAAAGGGCTTGTAAAAGAAATGCCACAGTCGGACGTCTGAGCGACATCACAGAAAGGGCTTATATCAAAAGTAAATAACGGGTTAGTCCATCCACAGGAATAAACTTTTAACCAGATTTAAAACTCATGTAGTCCACCGGGTTTTGTCACTGAGGCTGATATCTGACAAGATAAGATGAACACAATACTTGGACATGTACAAGATGATTTAAAGGATTTGTGACTCTGCAGAGTTTGTACTAACTGACCACAACCAACGGATTTCCATAGTCACGAAGGACTAATTCCATTTGTGGTATTTCAGTAGAAACACATTTAACCAGTACACACCCATTCCACCTCACGATGCCAGGAATCACCCTAGACAATGTCCAAGAAAAACTTTGAGACGGGGAGGTCACAACCTCGAATAGCATGGGATCAAATTTTTATACGCGCGCTCTAAGGGGTGCCCCCCTCTCGGTCCCAACCGGAAACACCCATGCCCCCTGACCGGATGACGAGCTTTAATCCAGGGCCATGGAACCCTCATCCCGGCCTCTCTATTTGGTGTGTACTAGGAAAATGGTTTGCAACTTACTAGGCCATATTCCTTGCGAAAAACATGTGGTAGTACATGAATGGAAATGAATGGGAAGGTGCTTTGATTCACGATGACACTGAAGTCAAATAGACTGGCGTAAGACTGGCACGCCACAACACTGCCATCTTACCCATCCTCATGCCATCACATGGCCATGCAAATATGTATCCAACAGCATATGGCTTTCCGAAACTTACTTTCCACATTTGTGCATGAAATATAACATTCAAAGAAATGTTCATTAAACATGCCATGAAACTCCCAAATGCAAACATGCAACAAAGACTCATCATATCAAGAGTTCAAACATGCTTGCCTGGTTCGGAGTAGTCGGAGTCTAACTGGGTGAAGTTCGCGGCTCCGTCACCTCCTTCGGTATCTACGGTATACAGAAATACACGCACTATCGTAAATACCGTGAGGTGCACAAAAAGTAATCCAAATAATTCTCAAATAAACCTGATAAAAAACTAGATAAAATTTTAAAGAGAACAGAAAAAGAATCAAACAAAAATCCTTTTCTGTTTAAAAGTTATAGGAGTTTTGGTCCAAGGACCCATCTGTAATGAAACAGAAAACTCTCAGGGGCCTAAGCAGAAAAGTCCCGGAAGCGATTCAGTTTGGAAAGCGTATTTGCCAGAATACGCTTTCAGAAAACGGTTCAAAAAAAAACAACAGAGAGGCTGACGGGCGGGTCCCACCCATCAGGTTTGAATATTCAAAAGAGGCGGCAGA